>NW_027448817.1:0-249147 GCF_030867145.1 Opisthocomus hoazin
TGACCACCTAAGCTACGTTTGAAGTTTGAGGGGACAAGACAAGCAAGCAGCCCCAGTCTCTGTGCCTCTGTGCGAGCAGTGCCATGGGCAGATGAGGCTGAGCAACAGCTTTCCAGGCTAGCTCTTTCTGCCTGCGAGCTATCTGCAGACGTTCGCATTTTCGGAGCAGGGCTGCCGGAGGCGCCCGGCACAGACCACCTAAGCTACGTTTGAAGTTTGAGGGGACAAGACAAGCAAGCAGCCCCAGTCTCTGTGCCTCTGTGCGAGCAGTGCCATGGGCAGATGAGGCTGAGCAACAGCTTTCCAGGCTAGCTCTTTCTGCCTGCGAGCTATCTGCAGACGTTCGCATTTTTGGAGCAGGGCTGCCATATGCTCCCGGCACGGACCACCTAAGCTACGTTTGAAGTTTGAGGGGACAAGACAAGCAAGCAGCCCCAGTCTCTGTGCCTCTGTGCGAGCAGTGCCATGGGCAGATGAGGCTGAGCAACAGCTTTCCAGGCTAGCTCTTTCTGCCTGCGAGCTATCTGCAGACGTTCGCATTTTCGGAGCAGGGCTGCCGGAGACGCCCGGCACGGACCACCTAAGCTACATTTGAAGTTTGAGGGGACAAGACAAGCAAGCAGCCCCAGTCTCTGTGCCTCTGTGCGAGCAGTGCCATGGGCAGATGAGGCTGAGCAACAGCTTTCCAGGCTAGCTCTTTCTGCCTGCAAGCTATCTGCAGACGTTCGCATTTTCGGAGCACGGCTGCCGGAGGCGCCCGGCACAGACCACCTAAGCTACGTTTGAAGTTTGAGGGGACAAGACAAGCAAGCAGCCCCAGTCTCTGTGCCTCTGTGCGAGCAGTGCCATGGGCAGATGAGGCTGAGCAACAGCTTTCCAGGCTAGCTCTTTCTGCCTGCGAGCTATCTGCAGACGTTTGCATTTTCGGAGCAGGGCTGCCGGAGGCGCCCGGCACAGACCACCTAAGCTACGTTTGAAGTTTGAGGGGACAAGACAAGCAAGCAGCCCCAGTCTCTGTGCCTCTGTGCGAGCAGTGCCATGGGCAGATGAGGCTGAGCAACAGCTTCCCAGGCTAGCTCTTTCTGCCTGCGAGCTATCTGCAGACGTTTGCATTTTCGGAGCAGGGCTGCCGGATGCGCCCGGCACAGACCACCTAAGCTACGTTTGAAGTTTGAGGGGACAAGACAAGCAAGCAGCCCCAGTCTCTGTGCCTCTGTGCGAGCAGTGCCATGGGCAGATGAGGCTGAGCAACAGCTTCCCAGGCTAGCTCTTTCTGCCTGCGAGCTACCTGCAGACGTTTGCATTTTCGGAGCAGGGCTGCCGGAGGCGCCCGGCACAGATCGCCTAAGCTACGTTTGAAGTTTGAGGGGACAAGACAAGCAAGCAGCCCCAGTCTCTGTGCCTCTGTGCGAGCAGTGCCATGGGCAGATGAGGCTGAGCAACAGCTTTCCAGGCTAGCTCTTTCTGCCTGCGAGCTATCTGCAGACGTTCGCATTTTTGGAGCAGGGCTGCCATATGCGCCCGGCACGGACCACCTAAGCTACGTTTGAAGTTTGAGGGGACAAGACAAGCAAGCAGCCCCAGTCTCTGTGCCTCTGTGCGAGCAGTGCCATGGGCAGATGAGGCTGAGCAACAGCTTTCCAGGCTAGCTCTTTCTGCTTGCGAGCTATCTGCAGACGTTCGCATTTTCGGAGCAGGGCTGCCGGAGACGCCCGCCACGGACCACCTAAGCTACGTTTGAAGTTTGAGGGGACAAGACAAGCAAGCAGCCCCAGTCTCTGTGCCTCTACGCGAGCAGTGCCATGGGCAGATGAGGCTGAGCAACAGCTTTCCAGGCTAGCTCTTTCTGCCTGCGAGCTATCTGCAGACGTTCGCATTTTCGGAGCACGGCTGCCGGAGGCGCCCGGCACAGACCACCTAAGCTACGTTTGAAGTTTGAGGGGACAAGACAAGCAAGCAGCCCCAGTCTCTGTGCCTCTGTGCGAGCAGTGCCATGGGCAGATGAGGCTGAGCAACAGCTTTCCAGGCTAGCTCTTTCTGCCTGCGAGCTATCTGCAGACGTTTGCATTTTCGGAGCAGGGCTGTCGGAGGCGCCCGGCACAGACCACCTAAGCTACGTTTGACGTTTGAGGGGACAAGACAAGCAAGCAGCCCCAGTCTCTGTGCCTCTGTGCGAGCAGTGCCATGGGAAGATGAGGCTGAGCAACAGCTTCCCAGGCTAGCTCTTTCTGCCTGCGAGCTATCTGCAGACGTTTGCATTTTCGGAGCAGGGCTGCCGGAGGCGCCCGGCACAGACCACCTAAGCTACGTTTGAAGTTTGAGGGGACAAGACAAGCAAGCAGCCCCAGTCTCTGTGCCTCTGTGCGAGCAGTGCCATGGGCAGATGAGGCTGAGCAACAGCTTTCCAGGCTAGCTCTTTCTGCCTGCGAGCTATCTGCAGACGTTCGCATTTTTGGAGCAGGGCTGCCGGATGCGCCCGGCACGGACCACCTAAGCTACGTTTGAAGTTTGAGGGGACAAGACAAGCAAGCAGCCCCAGTCTCTGTGCCTCTGTGCGAGCAGTGCCATGGGCAGATGAGGCTGAGCAACAGCTTTCCAGGCTAGCTCTTTCTGCCTGCGAGCTATCTGCAGACGTTTGCATTTTCGGAGCAGGGCTGCCGGAGGCGCCCGGCACGGACCACCTAAGCTACATTTGAAGTTTGAGGGGACAAGACAAGCAAGCAGCCCCAGTCTCTGTGCCTCTGTGCGAGCAGTGCCATGGGCAGATGAGGCTGAGCAACAGCTTTCCAGGCTAGCTCTTTCTGCCTGCGAGCTATCTGCAGACGTTCGCATTTTCGGAGCACGGCTGCCGGAGGCGCCCGGCACAGACCACCTAAGCTACGTTTGAAGTTTGAGGGGACAAGACAAGCAAGCAGCCCCAGTCTCTGTGCCTCTGTGCGAGCAGTGCCATGGGCAGATGAGGCTGAGCAACAGCTTTCCAGGCTAGCTCTTTCTGCCTGCGAGCTATCTGCAGACGTTTGCATTTTCGGAGCAGGGCTGCCGGAGGCGCCCGGCACAGACCACCTAAGCTACGTTTGAAGTTTGAGGGGACAAGACAAGCAAGCAGCCCCAGTCTCTGTGCCTCTGTGCGAGCAGTGCCATGGGCAGATGAGGCTGAGCAACAGCTTCCCAGGCTAGCTCTTTCTGCCTGCGAGCTATCTGCAGACGTTTGCATTTTCGGAGCAGGGCTGCCGGATGCGCCCGGCACGGATCACCTAAGCTACGTTTGAAGTTTGAGGGGACAAGACAAGCAAGCAGCCCCAGTCTCTGTGCCTCTGTGCGAGCAGTGCCATGGGCAGATGAGGCTGAGCAACAGCTTCCCAGGCTAGCTCTTTCTGCCTGCGAGCTATCTGCAGACGTTTGCATTTTCGGAGCAGGGGTGCCGGAGGCGCCCGGCACAGACCACCTAAGCTACGTTTGAAGTTTGAGGGGACAAGACAAGCAAGCAGCCCCAGTCTCTGTGCCTCTGTGCGAGCAGTGCCATGGGCAGATGAGGCTGAGCAACAGCTTTCCAGGCTAGCTCTTTCTGCCTGCGAGCTATCTGCAGACGTTTGCATTTTCGGAGCAGGGCTGCTGGAGGCGCCCGGCACAGACCACCTAAGCTACGTTTGAAGTTTGAGGGGACAAGACAAGCAAGCAGCCCCAGTCTCTGTGCCTCTGTGCGAGCAGTGCCATGGGCAGATGAGGCTGAGCAACAGCTTCCCAGGCTAGCTCTTTCTGCCTGCGAGCTATCTGCAGACGTTTGCATTTTCGGAGCAGGGCTGCCGGATGCGCCCGGCACAGACCACCTAAGCTACGTTTGAAGTTTGAGGGGACAAGACAAGCAAGCAGCCCCAGTCTCTGTGCCTCTGTGCGAGCAGTGCCATGGGCAGATGAGGCTGAGCAACAGCTTCCCAGGCTAGCTCTTTCTGCCTGCGAGCTATCTGCAGACGTTTGCATTTTCGGAGCAGGGCTGCCGGAGGCGCCCGGCACAGACCACCTAAGCTACGTTTGAAGTTTGAGGGGACAAGACAAGCAAGCAGCCCCAGTCTCTGTGCCTCTGTGCGAGCAGTGCCATGGGCAGATGAGGCTGAGCAACAGCTTTCCAGGCTAGCTCTTTCTGCCTGCGAGCTATCTGCAGACGTTTGCATTTTCGGAGCAGGGCTGCCGGAGGCGCCCGGCACGGACCACCTAAGCTACGTTTGAAGTTTGAGGGGACAAGACAAGCAAGCAGCCCCAGTCTCTGTGCCTCTGTGCGAGCAGTGCCATGGGCAGATGAGGCTGAGCAACAGCTTCCCAGGCTAGCTCTTTCTGCCTGCGAGCTATCTGCAGACGTTTGCATTTTCGGAGCAGGGCTGCCGGAGGCGCCCGGCACAGACCACCTAAGCTACGTTTGAAGTTTGAGGGGACAAGACAAGCAAGCAGCCCCAGTCTCTGTGCCTCTGTGCGAGCAGTGCCATGGGCAGATGAGGCTGAGCAACAGCTTTCCAGGCTAGCTCTTTCTGCCTGCGAGCTATCTGCAGACGTTCGCATTTTTGGAGCAGGGCTGCCATATGCGCCCGGCACGGACCACCTAAGCTACGTTTGAAGTTTGAGGGGACAAGACAAGCAAGCAGCCCCAGTCTCTGTGCCTCTGTGCGAGCAGTGCCATGGGCAGATGAGGCTGAGCAACAGCTTTCCAGGCTAGCTCTTTCTGCCTGCGAGCTATCTGCAGACGTTCGCATTTTCGGAGCAGGGCTGCCGGAGACGCCCGGCACGGACCACCTAAGCTACATTTGAAGTTTGAGGGGACAAGACAAGCAAGCAGCCCCAGTCTCTGTGCCTCTGTGCGAGCAGTGCCATGGGCAGATGAGGCTGAGCAACAGCTTTCCAGGCTAGCTCTTTCTGCCTGCAAGCTATCTGCAGACGTTCGCATTTTCGGAGCACGGCTGCCGGAGGCGCCCGGCACAGACCACCTAAGCTACGTTTGAAGTTTGAGGGGAGAAGACAAGCAAGCAGCCCCAGTCTCTGTGCCTCTGTGCGAGCAGTGCCATGGGCAGATGAGGCTGAGCAACAGCTTTCCAGGCTAGCTCTTTCTGCCTGCGAGCTATCTGCAGACGTTTGCATTTTCGGAGCAGGGCTGCCGGAGGCGCCCGGCACAGACCACCTAAGCTACGTTTGAAGTTTGAGGGGACAAGACAAGCAAGCAGCCCCAGTCTCTGTGCCTCTGTGCGAGCAGTGCCATGGGCAGATGAGGCTGAGCAACAGCTTCCCAGGCTAGCTCTTTCTGCCTGCGAGCTATCTGCAGACGTTTGCATTTTCGGAGCAGGGCTGCCGGAGGCGCCCGGCACAGACCACCTAAGATACGTTTGAAGTTTGAGGGGACAAGACAAGCAAGCAGCCCCAGTCTCTGTGCCTCTGTGCGAGCAGTGCCATGGGCAGATGAGGCTGAGCAACAGCTTCCCAGGCTAGCTCTTTCTGCCTGCGAGCTACCTGCAGACGTTTGCATTTTCGGAGCAGGGCTGCCGGAGGCGCCCGGCACAGATCGCCTAAGCTACGTTTGAAGTTTGAGGGGACAAGACAAGCAAGCAGCCCCAGTCTCTGTGCCTCTGTGCGAGCAGTGCCATGGGCAGATGAGGCTGAGCAACAGCTTTCCAGGCTAGCTCTTTCTGCCTGCGAGCTATCTGCAGACGTTCGCATTTTTGGAGCAGGGCTGCCGGAGGCGCCCGGCACGGACCACCTAAGCTACGTTTGAAGTTTGAGGGGACAAGACAAGCAAGCAGCCCCAGTCTCTGTGCCTCTGTGCGAGCAGTGCCATGGGCAGATGAGGCTGAGCAACAGCTTTCCAGGCTAGCTCTTTCTGCTTGCGAGCTATCTGCAGACGTTCGCATTTTCGGAGCAGGGCTGCCGGAGACGCCCGCCACGGACCACCTAAGCTACGTTTGAAGTTTGAGGGGACAAGACAAGCAAGCAGCCCCAGTCTCTGTGCCTCTATGCGAGCAGTGCCATGGGCAGATGAGGCTGAGCAACAGCTTTCCAGGCTAGCTCTTTCTGCCTGCGAGCTATCTGCAGACGTTCGCATTTTCGGAGCAGGGCTGCCGGAGGCGCCCGGCACAGACCACCTAAGCTACGTTTGAAGTTTGAGGGGACAAGACAAGCAAGCAGCCCCAGTCTCTGTGCCTCTGTGCGAGCAGTGCCATGGGCAGATGAGGCTGAGCAACAGCTTTCCAGGCTAGCTCTTTCTGCCTGCGAGCTATCTGCAGACGTTCGCATTTTTGGAGCAGGGCTGCCATATGCGCCCGGCACGGACCACCTAAGCTACGTTTGAAGTTTGAGGGGACAAGACAAGCAAGCAGCCCCAGTCTCTGTGCCTCTGTGCGAGCAGTGCCATGGGCAGATGAGGCTGAGCAACAGCTTTCCAGGCTAGCTCTTTCTGCCTGCGAGCTATCTGCAGACGTTCGCATTTTCGGAGCAGGGCTGCCGGAGACGCCCGGCACGGACCACCTAAGCTACATTTGAAGTTTGAGGGGACAAGACAAGCAAGCAGCCCCAGTCTCTGTGCCTCTGTGCGAGCAGTGCCATGGGCAGATGAGGCTGAGCAACAGCTTTCCAGGCTAGCTCTTTCTGCCTTGAAGCTATCTGCAGACGTTCGCATTTTCGGAGCACGGCTGCCGGAGGCGCCCGGCACAGACCACCTAAGCTACGTTTGAAGTTTGAGAGGAGAAGACAAGCAAGCAGCCCCAGTCTCTGTGCCTCTGTGCGAGCAGTGCCATGGGCAGATGAGGCTGAGCAACAGCTTTCCAGGCTAGCTCTTTCTGCCTGCGAGCTATCTGCAGACGTTTGCATTTTCGGAGCAGGGCTGCCGGAGGCGCCCGGCACAGACCACCTAAGCTACGTTTGAAGTTTGAGGGGACAAGACAAGCAAGCAGCCCCAGTCTCTGTGCCTCTGTGCGAGCAGTGCCATGGGCAGATGAGGCTGAGCAACAGCTTCCCAGGCTAGCTCTTTCTGCCTGCGAGCTATCTGCAGACGTTTGCATTTTCGGAGCAGGGCTGCCGGATGCGCCCGGCACAGACCACCTAAGCTACGTTTGAAGTTTGAGGGGACAAGACAAGCAAGCAGCCCCAGTCTCTGTGCCTCTGTGCGAGCAGTGCCATGGGCAGATGAGGCTGAGCAACAGCTTCCCAGGCTAGCTCTTTCTGCCTGCGAGCTACCTGCAGACGTTTGCATTTTCGGAGCAGGGCTGCCGGAGGCGCCCGGCACAGATCGCCTAAGCTACGTTTGAAGTTTGAGGGGACAAGACAAGCAAGCAGCCCCAGTCTCTGTGCCTCTGTGCGAGCAGTGCCATGGGCAGATGAGGCTGAGCAACAGCTTTCCAGGCTAGCTCTTTCTGCCTGCGAGCTATCTGCAGACGTTCGCATTTTTGGAGCAGGGCTGCCGGAGGCGCCCGGCACGGACCACCTAAGCTACGTTTGAAGTTTGAGGGGACAAGACAAGCAAGCAGCCCCAGTCTCTGTGCCTCTGTGCGAGCAGTGCCATGGGCAGATGAGGCTGAGCAACAGCTTTCCAGGCTAGCTCTTTCTGCCTGCGAGCTATCTGCAGACGTTTGCATTTTCGGAGCAGGGCTGTCGGAGGCGCCCGGCACAGACCACCTAAGCTACGTTTGAAGTTTGAGGGGACAAGACAAGCAAGCAGCCCCAGTCTCTGTGCCTCTGTGCGAGCAGTGCCATGGGAAGATGAGGCTGAGCAACAGCTTCCCAGGCTAGCTCTTTCTGCCTGCGAGCTATCTGCAGACGTTTGCATTTTCGGAGCAGGGCTGCCGGAGGCGCCCGGCACAGACCACCTAAGCTACGTTTGAAGTTTGAGGGGACAAGACAAGCAAGCAGCCCCAGTCTCTGTGCCTCTGTGCGAGCAGTGCCATGGGCAGATGAGGCTGAGCAACAGCTTTCCAGGCTAGCTCTTTCTGCCTGCGAGCTATCTGCAGACGTTCGCATTTTCGGAGCAGGGCTGCCGGAGACGCCCGGCACGGACCACCTAAGCTACATTTGAAGTTTGAGGGGACAAGACAAGCAAGCAGCCCCAGTCTCTGTGCCTCTGTGCGAGCAGTGCCATGGGCAGATGAGGCTGAGCAACGGCTTTCCAGGCTAGCTCTTTCTGCCTGCGAGCTATCTGCAGACGTTCGCATTTTCGGAGCACGGCTGCCGGAGGCGCCCGGCACAGACCACCTAAGCTACGTTTGAAGTTTGAGGGGACAAGACAAGCAAGCAGCCCCAGTCTCTGTGCCTCTGTGCGAGCAGTGCCATGGGCAGATGAGGCTGAGCAACAGCTTTCCAGGCTAGCTCTTTCTGCCTGCGAGCTATCTGCAGACGTTTGCATTTTCGGAGCAGGGCTGCCGGAGGCGCCCGGCACAGACCACCTAAGCTACGTTTGAAGTTTGAGGGGACAAGACAAGCAAGCAGCCCCAGTCTCTGTGCCTCTGTGCGAGCAGTGCCATGGGCAGATGAGGCTGAGCAACAGCTTCCCAGGCTAGCTCTTTCTGCCTGCGAGCTATCTGCAGACGTTTGCATTTTCGGAGCAGGGCTGCCGGATGCGCCCGGCACGGATCACCTAAGCTACGTTTGAAGTTTGAGGGGACAAGACAAGCAAGCAGCCCCAGTCTCTGTGCCTCTGTGCGAGCAGTGCCATGGGCAGATGAGGCTGAGCAACAGCTTCCCAGGCTAGCTCTTTCTGCCTGCGAGCTATCTGCAGACGTTTGCATTTTCGGAGCAGGGCTGCCGGAGGCGCCCGGCACAGACCACCTAAGCTACGTTTGAAGTTTGAGGGGACAAGACAAGCAAGCAGCCCCAGTCTCTGTGCCTCTGTGCGAGCAGTGCCATGGGCAGATGAGGCTGAGCAACAGCTTTCCAGGCTAGCTCTTTCTGCCTGCGAGCTATCTGCAGACGTTTGCATTTTCGGAGCAGGGCTGCTGGAGGCGCCCGGCACAGACCACCTAAGCTACGTTTGAAGTTTGAGGGGACAAGACAAGCAAGCAGCCCCAGTCTCTGTGCCTCTGTGCGAGCAGTGCCATGGGCAGATGAGGCTGAGCAACAGCTTCCCAGGCTAGCTCTTTCTGCCTGCGAGCTATCTGCAGACGTTTGCATTTTCGGAGCAGGGCTGCCGGATGCGCCCGGCACAGACCACCTAAGCTACGTTTGAAGTTTGAGGGGACAAGACAAGCAAGCAGCCCCAGTCTCTGTGCCTCTGTGCGAGCAGTGCCATGGGCAGATGAGGCTGAGCAACAGCTTCCCAGGCTAGCTCTTTCTGCCTGCGAGCTATCTGCAGACGTTTGCATTTTCGGAGCAGGGCTGCCGGAGGCGCCCGGCACAGACCACCTAAGCTACGTTTGAAGTTTGAGGGGACAAGACAAGCAAGCAGCCCCAGTCTCTGTGCCTCTGTGCGAGCAGTGCCATGGGCAGATGAGGCTGAGCAACAGCTTTCCAGGCTAGCTCTTTCTGCCTGCGAGCTATCTGCAGACGTTCGCATTTTCGGAGCAGGGCTGCCGGAGGCGCCCGGCACGGACCACCTAAGCTACGTTTGAAGTTTGAGGGGACAAGACAAGCAAGCAGCCCCAGTCTCTGTGCCTCTGTGCGAGCAGTGCCATGGGCAGATGAGGCTGAGCAACAGCTTCCCAGGCTAGCTCTTTCTGCCTGCGAGCTATCTGCAGACGTTTGCATTTTCGGAGCAGGGCTGCCGGAGGCGCCCGGCACAGACCACCTAAGCTACGTTTGAAGTTTGAGGGGACAAGACAAGCAAGCAGCCCCAGTCTCTGTGCCTCTGTGCGAGCAGTGCCATGGGCAGATGAGGCTGAGCAACAGCTTCCCAGGCTAGCTCTTTCTGCCTGCGAGCTATCTGCAGACGTTTGCATTTTCGGAGCAGGGCTGCCGGATGCGCCCGGCACAGACCACCTAAGCTACGTTTGAAGTTTGAGGGGACAAGACAAGCAAGCAGCCCCAGTCTCTGTGCCTCTGTGCGAGCAGTGCCATGGGCAGATGAGGCTGAGCAACAGCTTCCCAGGCTAGCTCTTTCTGCCTGCGAGCTACCTGCAGACGTTTGCATTTTCGGAGCAGGGCTGCCGGAGGCGCCCGGCACAGATCGCCTAAGCTACGTATGAAGTTTGAGGGGACAAGACAAGCAAGCAGCCCCAGTCTCTGTGCCTCTGTGCGAGCAGTGCCATGGGCAGATGAGGCTGAGCAACAGCTTTCCAGGCTAGCTCTTTCTGCCTGCGAGCTATCTGCAGACGTTCGCATTTTTGGAGCAGGGCTGCCGGAGGCGCCCGGCACGGACCACCTAAGCTACGTTTGAAGTTTGAGGGGACAAGACAAGCAAGCAGCCCCAGTCTCTGTGCCTCTGTGCGAGCAGTGCCATGGGCAGATGAGGCTGAGCAACAGCTTTCCAGGCTAGCTCTTTCTGCCTGCGAGCTATCTGCAGACGTTTGCATTTTCGGAGCAGGGCTGTCGGAGGCGCCCGGCACAGACCACCTAAGCTACGTTTGAAGTTTGAGGGGACAAGACAAGCAAGCAGCCCCAGTCTCTGTGCCTCTGTGCGAGCAGTGCCATGGGCAGATGAGGCTGAGCAACAGCTTTCCAGGCTAGCTCTTTCTGCCTGCGAGCTATCTGCAGACGTTTGCATTTTCGGAGCAGGGCTGCCGGAGGCGCCCGGCACAGACCACCTAAGCTACGTTTGAAGTTTGAGGGGACAAGACAAGCAAGCAGCCCCAGTCTCTGTGCCTCTGTGCGAGCAGTGCCATGGGCAGATGAGGCTGAGCAACAGCTTTCCAGGCTAGCTCTTTCTGCCTGCGAGCTATCTGCAGACGTTTGCATTTTCGGAGCAGGGCTGCCGGATGCGCCCGGCACGGATCACCTAAGCTACGTTTGAAGTTTGAGGGGACAAGACAAGCAAGCAGCCCCAGTCTCTGTGCCTCTGTGCGAGCAGTGCCATGGGCAGATGAGGCTGAGCAACAGCTTCCCAGGCTAGCTCTTTCTGCCTGCGAGCTATCTGCAGACGTTTGCATTTTCGGAGCAGGGCTGCCGGAGGCGCCCGGCACAGACCACCTAAGCTACGTTTGAAGTTTGAGGGGACAAGACAAGCAAGCAGCCCCAGTCTCTGTGCCTCTGTGCGAGCAGTGCCATGGGCAGATGAGGCTGAGCAACAGCTTTCCAGGCTAGCTCTTTCTGCCTGCGAGCTATCTGCAGACGTTTGCATTTTCGGAGCAGGGCTGCCGGAGGCGCCCGGCACAGACCACCTAAGCTACGTTTGAAGTTTGAGGGGACAAGACAAGCAAGCAGCCCCAGTCTCTGTGCCTCTGTGCGAGCAGTGCCATGGGCAGATGAGGCTGAGCAACAGCTTCCCAGGCTAGCTCTTTCTGCCTGCGAGCTATCTGCAGACGTTTGCATTTTCGGAGCAGGGCTGCCGGATGCGCCCGGCACAGACCACCTAAGCTACGTTTGAAGTTTGAGGGGACAAGACAAGCAAGCAGCCCCAGTCTCTGTGCCTCTGTGCGAGCAGTGCCATGGGCAGATGAGGCTGAGCAACAGCTTCCCAGGCTAGCTCTTTCTGCCTGCGAGCTATCTGCAGACGTTTGCATTTTCGGAGCAGGGCTGCCGGAGGCGCCCGGCACAGACCACATAAGCTACGTTTGAAGTTTGAGGGGACAAGACAAGCAAGCAGCCCCAGTCTCTGTGCCTCTGTGCGAGCAGTGCCATGGGCAGATGAGGCTGAGCAACAGCTTTCCAGGCTAGCTCTTTCTGCCTGCGAGCTATCTGCAGACGTTCGCATTTTCGGAGCAGGGCTGCCGGAGGCGCCCGGCACGGACCACCTAAGCTACGTTTGAAGTTTGAGGGGACAAGACAAGCAAGCAGCCCCAGTCTCTGTGCCTCTGTGCGAGCAGTGCCATGGGCAGATGAGGCTGAGCAACAGCTTCCCAGGCTAGCTCTTTCTGCCTGCGAGCTATCTGCAGACGTTTGCATTTTCGGAGCAGGGCTGCCGGAGGCGCCCGGCACAGACCACCTAAGCTACGTTTGAAGTTTGAGGGGACAAGACAAGCAAGCAGCCCCAGTCTCTGTGCCTCTGTGCGAGCAGTGCCATGGGCAGATGAGGCTGAGCAACAGCTTTCCAGGCTAGCTCTTTCTGCCTGCGAGCTATCTGCAGACGTTCGCATTTTTGGAGCAGGGCTGCCATATGCGCCCGGCACGGACCACCTAAGCTACGTTTGAAGTTTGAGGGGACAAGACAAGCAAGCAGCCCCAGTCTCTGTGCCTCTGTGCGAGCAGTGCCATGGGCAGATGAGGCTGAGCAACAGCTTTCCAGGCTAGCTCTTTCTGCCTGCGAGCTATCTGCAGACGTTCGCATTTTCGGAGCAGGGCTGCCGGAGACGCCCGGCACGGACCACCTAAGCTACATTTGAAGTTTGAGGGGACAAGACAAGCAAGCAGCCCCAGTCTCTGTGCCTCTGTGCGAGCAGTGCCATGGGCAGATGAGGCTGAGCAACAGCTTTCCAGGCTAGCTCTTTCTGCCTGCAAGCTATCTTCAGACGTTCGCATTTTCGGAGCACGGCTGCCGGAGGCGCCCGGCACAGACCACCTAAGCTACGTTTGAAGTTTGAGGGGAGAAGACAAGCAAGCAGCCCCAGTCTCTGTGCCTCTGTGCGAGCAGTGCCATGGGCAGATGAGGCTGAGCAACAGCTTTCCAGGCTAGCTCTTTCTGCCTGCGAGCTATCTGCAGACGTTTGCATTTTCGGAGCAGGGCTGCCGGAGGCGCCCGGCACAGACCACCTAAGCTACGTTTGAAGTTTGAGGGGACAAGACAAGCAAGCAGCCCCAGTCTCTGTGCCTCTGTGCGAGCAGTGCCATGGGCAGATGAGGCTGAGCAACAGCTTCCCAGGCTAGCTCTTTCTGCCTGCGAGCTATCTGCAGACGTTTGCATTTTCGGAGCAGGGCTGCCGGAGGCGCCCGGCACAGACCACCTAAGCTACGTTTGAAGTTTGAGGGGACAAGACAAGCAAGCAGCCCCAGTCTCTGTGCCTCTGTGCGAGCAGTGCCATGGGCAGATGAGGCTGAGCAACAGCTTTCCAGGCTAGCTCTTTCTGCCTGCGAGCTACCTGCAGACGTTTGCATTTTCGGAGCAGGGCTGCCGGAGGCGCCCGGCACAGATCGCCTAAGCTACGTTTGAAGTTTGAGGGGACAAGACAAGCAAGCAGCCCCAGTCTCTGTGCCTCTGTGCGAGCAGTGCCATGGGCAGATGAGGCTGAGCAACAGCTTTCCAGGCTAGCTCTTTCTGCCTGCGAGCTATCTGCAGACGTTCGCATTTTTGGAGCAGGGCTGCCGGAGGCGCCCGGCACGGACCACCTAAGCTACGTTTGAAGTTTGAGGGGACAAGACAAGCAAGCAGCCCCAGTCTCTGTGCCTCTGTGCGAGCAGTGCCATGGGCAGATGAGGCTGAGCAACAGCTTTCCAGGCTAGCTCTTTCTGCTTGCGAGCTATCTGCAGACGTTCGCATTTTCGGAGCAGGGCTGCCGGAGACGCCCGCCACGGACCACCTAAGCTACGTTTGAAGTTTGAGGGGACAAGACAAGCAAGCAGCCCCAGTCTCTGTGCCTCTATGCGAGCAGTGCCATGGGCAGATGAGGCTGAGCAACAGCTTTCCAGGCTAGCTCTTTCTGCCTGCGAGCTATCTGCAGACGTTCGCATTTTCGGAGCAGGGCTGCCGGAGGCGCCCGGCACAGACCACCTAAGCTACGTTTGAAGTTTGAGGGGACAAGACAAGCAAGCAGCCCCAGTCTCTGTGCCTCTGTGCGAGCAGTGCCATGGGCAGATGAGGCTGAGCAACAGCTTTCCAGGCTAGCTCTTTCTGCCTGCGAGCTATCTGCAGACGTTCGCATTTTTGGAGCAGGGCTGCCATATGCGCCCGGCACGGACCACCTAAGCTACGTTTGAAGTTTGAGGGGACAAGACAAGCAAGCAGCCCCAGTCTCTGTGCCTCTGTGCGAGCAGTGCCATGGGCAGATGAGGCTGAGCAACAGCTTTCCAGGCTAGCTCTTTCTGCCTGCGAGCTATCTGCAGACGTTCGCATTTTCGGAGCAGGGCTGCCGGAGACGCCCGGCACGGACCACCTAAGCTACATTTGAAGTTTGAGGGGACAAGACAAGCAAGCAGCCCCAGTCTCTGTGCCTCTGTGCGAGCAGTGCCATGGGCAGATGAGGCTGAGCAACAGCTTTCCAGGCTAGCTCTTTCTGCCTGCAAGCTATCTGCAGACGTTCGCATTTTCGGAGCACGGCTGCCGGAGGCGCCCGGCACAGACCACCTAAGCTACGTTTGAAGTTTGAGGGGACAAGACAAGCAAGCAGCCCCAGTCTCTGTGCCTCTGTGCGAGCAGTGCCATGGGCAGATGAGGCTGAGCAACAGCTTTCCAGGCTAGCTCTTTCTGCCTGCGAGCTATCTGCAGACGTTTGCATTTTCGGAGCAGGGCTGCCGGAGGCGCCCGGCACAGACCACCTAAGCTACGTTTGAAGTTTGAGGGGACAAGACAAGCAAGCAGCCCCAGTCTCTGTGCCTCTGTGCGAGCAGTGCCATGGGCAGATGAGGCTGAGCAACAGCTTTCCAGGCTAGCTCTTTCTGCCTGCGAGCTATCTGCAGACGTTTGCATTTTCGGAGCAGGGCTGCCGGATGCGCCCGGCACAGACCACCTAAGCTACGTTTGAAGTTTGAGGGGACAAGACAAGCAACCAGCCCCAGTCTCTGTGCCTCTGTGCGAGCAGTGCCATGGGCAGATGAGGCTGAGCAACAGCTTCCCAGGCTAGCTCTTTCTGCCTGCGAGCTACCTGCAGACATTTGCATTTTCGGAGCAGGGCTGCCGGAGGCGCCCGGCACAGATCGCCTAAGCTACGTTTGAAGTTTGAGGGGACAAGACAAGCAAGCAGCCCCAGTCTCTGTGCCTCTGTGCGAGCAGTGCCATGGGCAGATGAGGCTGAGCAACAGCTTTCCAGGCTAGCTCTTTCTGCCTGCGAGCTATCTGCAGACGTTCGCATTTTTGGAGCAGGGCTGCCGGAGGCGCCCGGCACGGACCACCTAAGCTACGTTTGAAGTTTGAGGGGACAAGACAAGCAAGCAGCCCCAGTCTCTGTGCCTCTGTGCGAGTAGTGCCATGGGCAGATGAGGCTGAGCAACAGCTTTCCAGGCTAGCTCTTTCTGCCTGCGAGCTATCTGCAGACGTTTGCATTTTTGGAGCAGGGCTGCCGGAGGCGCCCGGCACGGACCACCTAAGCTACTTTTCAAGACTGAGGGGACAAGACAAGCAAGCAGCCCCAGTCTCTGTGCCTCTGTGCGAGCAGTGCCATGGGCAGATGAGGCTGAGCAACAGCTTTCCAGGCTAGCTCTTTCTGCCTGCGAGCTATCTGCAGACGTTCGCATTTTTGGAGCAGGGCTGCCGGAGGCGCCCGGCACGGACCACCTAAGTTACGTTTGAAGTTTGAGGGGACAAGACAAGCAAGCAGCCCCAGTCTCTGTGCCTCTGTGCGAGCAGTGCCATGGGCAGATGAGGCTGAGCAACAGCTTTCCAGGCTAGCTCTTTCTGCCTGCGAGCTATCTGCAGACGTTCGCATTTTCGGAGCAGGGCTGCCGGAGGCGCTCGGCACGGACCACCTAAGCTACTTTTCAAGACTGAGGGGACAAGACAAGCAAGCAGCCCCAGTCTCTGTGCCTCTGTGCGAGCAGTGCCATGGGCAGATGAGGCTGAGCAACAGCTTTCCAGGCTAGCTCTTTCTGCCTGCGAGCTATCTGCAGACGTTCGCATTTTTGGAGCAGGGCTGCCGGAGGCGCCCGGCACGGACCACCTAAGCTACTTTTCAAGACTGAGGGGACAAGACAAGCAAGCAGCCCCAGTCTCTGTGCCTCTGTGCGAGCAGTGCCATGGGCAGATGAGGCTGAGCAACAGCTTTCCAGGCTAGCTCTTTCTGCCTGCGAGCTATCTGCAGACGTTTGCATTTTCGGAGCAGGGCTGCCGGAGGCGCCCGGCACGGACCACCTAAGCTACTTTTCAAGACTGAGGGGACAAGACAAGCAAGCAGCCCCAGTCTCTGTGCCTCTGTGCGAGCAGTGCCATGGGCAGATGAGGCTGAGCAACAGCTTTCCAGGCTAGCTCTTTCTGCCTGCGAGCTATCTGCAGACGTTTGCATTTTCGGAGCAGGGCTGCCGGAGGCGCCCGGCACGGACCACCTAAGCTAATTTTCAAGACTGAGGGGACAAGACAAGCAATCAGCCCCAGTCTCTGTGCCTCTGTGCGAGCAGTGCCATGGGCAGATGAGGCTGAGCAACAGCTTTCCAGGCTAGCTCTTTCTGCCTGCGAGCTATCTGCAGACGTTCGCATTTTTGGAGCAGGGCTGCCGGAGGCGCCCGGCACGGACCACCTAAGCTACTTTTCAAGACTGAGGGGACAAGACAAGCAAGCAGCCCCAGTCTCTGTGCCTCTGTGCGAGCAGTGCCATGGGCAGATGAGGCTGAGCAACAGCTTTCCAGGCTAGCTCTTTCTGCCTGCGAGCTATCTGCAGACGTTTGCATTTTCGGAGCAGGGCTGCCGGAGGCGCCCGGCACGGACCACCTAAGCTACTTTTCAAGACTGAGGGGACAAGACAAGCAAGCAGCCCCAGTCTCTGTGCCTCTGTGCGAGCAGTGCCATGGGCAGATGAGGCTGAGCAACAGCTTTCCAGGCTAGCTCTTTCTGCCTGCGAGCTATCTGCAGACGTTTGCATTTTCGGAGCAGGGCTGCCGGAGGCGCCCGGCACGGACCACCTAAGCTAATTTTCAAGACTGAGGGGACAAGACAAGCAATCAGCCCCAGTCTCTGTGCCTCTGTGCGAGCAGTGCCATGGGCAGATGAGGCTGAGCAACAGCTTTCCAGGCTAGCTCTTTCTGCCTGCGAGCTATCTGCAGACGTTCGCATTTTCGGAGCAGGGCTGCCGGAGGCGCCCGGCACGGACCACCTAAGCTACTTTTCAAGACTGAGGGGACAAGACAAGCAAGCAGCCCCAGTCTCTGTGCCTCTGTGCGAGCAGTGCCATGGGCAGATGAGGCTGAGCAACAGCTTTCCAGGCTAGCTCTTTCTGCCTGCGAGCTACCTGCAGACGTTCGCATTTTCGGAGCAGGGCTGCCGGATGCGCCCGGCACAGACCACCTAAGCTACGTTTGAAGTTTGAGGGGACAAGACAAGCAAGCAGCCCCAGTCTCTGTGCCTCTGTGCGAGCAGTGCCATGGGCAGATGAGGCTGAGCAACAGCTTTCCAGGCTAGCTCTTTCTGCCTGCGAGCTATCTGCAGACGTTCGCATTTTCGGAGCAGGGCTGCCGGAGGCGCCCGGCACGGACCACCTAAGCTACGTTTGAAGTTTGAGGGGGCAAGACAAGCAAGCAGCCCCAGTCTCTGTGCCTCTGTGCGAGCAGTGCCATGGGCAGATGAGGCTGAGCAACAGCTTTCCAGGCTAGCTCTTTCTGCCTGCGAGCTATCTGCAGACGTTCGCATTTTCGGAGCACGGCTGCCGGAGGCGCCCGGCACAGACCACCTAAGCTACGTTTGAAGTTTGAGGGGACAAGACAAGCAAGCAGCCCCAGTCTCTGTGCCTCTGTGCGAGCAGTGCCATGGGCAGATGAGGCTGAGCAACAGCTTTCCAGGCTAGCTCTTTCTGCCTGCGAGCTATCTGCAGACGTTCGCATTTTTGGAGCAGGGCTGCCGGATGCGCCCGGCACGGACCACCTAAGCTACGTTTGAAGTTTGAGGGGACAAGACAAGCAAGCAGCCCCAGTCTCTGTGCCTCTGTGCGAGCAGTGCCATGGGCAGATGAGGCTGAGCAACAGCTTTCCAGGCTAGCTCTTTCTGCCTGCGAGCTATCTGCAGACGTTCGCATTTTCGGAGCCTGGCTGCCGGAGGCGCCCGTCACAGACCACCTAAGCTACGTTTGAAGTTTGAGGGGACAAGACAAGCAAGCAGCCCCAGTCTCTGTGCCTCTGTGCGAGCAGTGCCATGGGCAGATGAGGCTGAGCAACAGCTTTCCAGGCTAGCTCTTTCTGCCTGCGAGCTATCTGCAGACGTTTGCATTTTCGGAGCAGGGCTGCCGGAGGCGCCCGGCACAGACCACCTAAGCTACGTTTGAAGTTTGAGGGGACAAGACAAGCAAGCAGCCCCAGTCTCTGTGCCTCTGTGCGAGCAGTGCCATGGGCAGATGAGGCTGAGCAACAGCTTCCCAGGCTAGCTCTTTCTGCCTGCGAGCTATCTGCAGACGTTCGCATTTTCGGAGCAGGGCTGCCGGAGGCGCCCGGCACAGACCACCTAAGCTACGTTTGAAGTTTGAGGGGGCAAAACAAGCAAGCAGCCCCAGTCTCTGTGCCTCTGTGCAAGCAGTGCCATGGGCAGATGAGGCTGAGCAACAGCTTTCCAGGCTAGCTCTTTCTGCCTGCGAGCTATCTGCAGACGTTCGCATTTTTGGAGCAGGGCTGCCGGAGGCGCCCGGCACGGACCACCTAAGCTACTTTTCAAGACTGAGGGGACAAGACAAGCAAGCAGCCCCAGTCTCTGTGCCTCTGTGCGAGCAGTGCCATGGGCAGATGAGGCTGAGCAACAGCTTTCCAGGCTAGCTCTTTCTGCCTGCGAGCTATCTGCAGACGTTCGCATTTTTGGAGCAGGGCTGCCGGAGGCACCCGGCACGGACCACCTAAGCTACTTTTCAAGACTGAGGGGACAAGACAAGCAAGCAGCCCCAGTCTCTGTGCCTCTGTGCGAGCAGTGCCATGGGCAGATGAGGCTGAGCAACAGCTTTCCAGGCTAGCTCTTTCTGCCTGCGAGCTATCTGCAGACGTTCGCATTTTTGGAGCAGGGCTGCCGGAGGCGCCCGGCACGGACCACCTAAGCTACGTTTGAAGTTTGAGGGGACAAGACAAGCAAGCAGCCCCAGTCTCTGTGCCTCTGTGCGAGCAGTGCCATGGGCAGATGAGGCTGAGCAACAGCTTTCCAGGCTAGCTCTTTCTGCCTGCGAGCTATCTGCAGACGTTCGCATTTTCGGAGCAGGGCTGCCGGAGGCGCCCGGCACGGACCACCTAAGCTACTTTTCAAGACTGAGGGGACAAGACAAGCAAGCAGCCCCAGTCTCTGTGCCTCTGTGCGAGCAGTGCCATGGGCAGATGAGGCTGAGCAACAGCTTTCCAGGCTAGCTCTTTTTGCCTGCGAGCTATCTGCAGACGTTCGCATTTTTGGAGCAGGGCTGCCGGAGGCGCCCGGCACGGACCACCTAAGCTACTTTTCAAGACTGAGGGGACAAGACAAGCAAGCAGCCCCAGTCTCTGTGCCTCTGTGCGAGCAGTGCCATGGGCAGATGAGGCTGAGCAACAGCTTTCCAGGCTAGCTCTTTCTGCCTGCGAGCTATCTGCAGACGTTCGCATTTTCGGAGCAGGGCTGCCGGAGGCGCCCGGCACGGACCACCTAAGCTACTTTTCAAGACTGAGGGGACAAGACAAGCAAGCAGCCCCAGTCTCTGTGCCTCTGTGCGAGCAGTGCCATGGGCAGATGAGGCTGAGCAACAGCTTTCCAGGCTAGCTCTTTCTGCCTGCGAGCTATCTGCAGACGTTCGCATTTTCGGAGCAGGGCTGCCGGAGGCGCCCGGCACGGACCACCTAAGCTACTTTTCAAGACTGAGGGGACAAGACAAGCAAGCAGCCCCAGTCTCTGTGCCTCTGTGCGAGCAGTGCCATGGGCAGATGAGGCTGAGCAACAGCTTTCCAGGCTAGCTCTTTCTGCCTGCGAGCTATCTGCAGACGTTCGCATTTTCGGAGCAGGGCTGCCGGATGCGCCCGGCACAGACCACCTAAGCTACGTTTGAAGTTTGAGGGGACAAGACAAGCAAGCAGCCCCAGTCTCTGTGCCTCTGTGCGAGCAGTGCCATGGGCAGATGAGGCTGAGCAACAGCTTTCCAGGCTAGCTCTTTCTGCCTGCGAGCTATCTGCAGACGTTCGCATTTTCGGAGCAGGGCTGCCGGAGGCGCCCGGCACGGACCACCTAAGCTACGTTTGAAGTTTGAGGGGGCAAGACAAGCAAGCAGCCCCAGTCTCTGTGCCTCTGTGCGAGCAGTGCCATGGGCAGATGAGGCTGAGCAACAGCTTTCCAGGCTAGCTCTTTCTGCCTGCGAGCTATCTGCAGACGTTCGCATTTTCGGAGCACGGCTGCCGGAGGCGCCCGGCACAGACCACCTAAGCTACGTTTGAAGTTTGAGGGGACAAGACAAGCAAGCAGCCCCAGTCTCTGTGCCTCTGTGCGAGCAGTGCCATGGGCAGATGAGGCTGAGCAACAGCTTTCCAGGCTAGCTCTTTCTGCCTGCGAGCTATCTGCAGACGTTTGCATTTTCGGAGCAGGGCTGCCGGAGGCGCCCGGCACAGACCACCTAAGCTACGTTTGAAGTTTGAGGGGACAAGACAAGCAAGCAGCCCCAGTCTCTGTGCCTCTGTGCGAGCAGTGCCATGGGCAGATGAGGCTGAGCAACAGCTTCCCAGGCTAGCTCTTTCTGCCTGCGAGCTATCTGCAGACGTTTGCATTTCGGAGCATGGCTGCCGGAGGCGCCCGGCACAGACCACCTAAGCTACGTTTGAAGTTTGAGGGGACAAGACAAGCAAGCAGCCCCAGTCTCTGTGCCTCTGTGCGAGCAGTGCCATGGGCAGATGAGGCTGAGCAACAGCTTTCCAGGCTAGCTCTTTCTGCCTGCCAGCTATCTGCAGACGTTCGCATTTTTGGAGCAGGGCTGCCGGATGCGCCCGGCACGGACCACCCAAGCTACGTTTGAAGTTTGAGGGGACAAGACAAGCAAGCAGCCCCAGTCTCTGTGCCTCTGTGCGAGCAGTGCCATGGGCAGATGAGGCTGAGCAACAGCTTTCCAGGCTAGCTCTTTCTGCCTGCGAGCTATCTGCAGACGTTCGCATTTTTGGAGCAGGGCTGCCGGATGCGCCCGGCACGGACCACCTAAGCTACGTTTGAAGTTTGAGGGGACAAGACAAGCAAGCAGCCCCAGTCTCTGTGCCTCTGTGCGAGCAGTGCCATGGGCAGATGAGGCTGAGCAACAGCTTTCCAGGCTAGCTCTTTCTGCCTGCGAGCTATCTGCAGACGTTCGCATTTTCGGAGCCTGGCTGCCGGAGGCGCCCGGCACAGACCACCTAAGCTACGTTTGAAGTTTGAGGGGACAAGACAAGCAAGCAGCCCCAGTCTCTGTGCCTCTGTGCGAGCAGTGCCATGGGCAGATGAGGCTGAGCAACAGCTTTCCAGGCTAGCTCTTTCTGCCTGCGAGCTATCTGCAGACGTTTGCATTTTCGGAGCAGGGCTGCCGGAGGCGCCCGGCACAGACCACCTAAGCTACGTTTGAAGTTTGAGGGGACAAGACAAGCAAGCAGCCCCAGTCTCTGTGCCTCTGTGCGAGCAGTGCCATGGGCAGATGAGGCTGAGCAACAGCTTCCCAGGCTAGCTCTTTCTGCCTGCGAGCTATCTGCAGACGTTCGCATTTTCGGAGCAGGGCTGCCGGAGGCGCCCGGCACAGACCACCTAAGCTACGTTTGAAGTTTGAGGGGGCAAAACAAGCAAGCAGCCCCAGTCTCTGTGCCTCTGTGCAAGCAGTGCCATGGGCAGATGAGGCTGAGCAACAGCTTTCCAGGCTAGCTCTTTCTGCCTGCGAGCTATCTGCAGACGTTCGCATTTTTGGAGCAGGGCTGCCGGAGGCGCCCGGCACGGACCACCTAAGCTACTTTTCAAGACTGAGGGGACAAGACAAGCAAGCAGCCCCAGTCTCTGTGCCTCTGTGCGAGCAGTGCCATGGGCAGATGAGGCTGAGCAACAGCTTTCCAGGCTAGCTCTTTCTGCCTGCGAGCTATCTGCAGACGTTCGCATTTTTGGAGCAGGGCTGCCGGAGGCACCCGGCACGGACCACCTAAGCTACTTTTCAAGACTGAGGGGACAAGACAAGCAAGCAGCCCCAGTCTCTGTGCCTCTGTGCGAGCAGTGCCATGGGCAGATGAGGCTGAGCAACAGCTTTCCAGGCTAGCTCTTTCTGCCTGCGAGCTATCTGCAGACGTTCGCATTTTTGGAGCAGGGCTGCCGGAGGCGCCCGGCACGGACCACCTAAGCTACGTTTGAAGTTTGAGGGGACAAGACAAGCAAGCAGCCCCAGTCTCTGTGCCTCTGTGCGAGCAGTGCCATGGGCAGATGAGGCTGAGCAACAGCTTTCCAGGCTAGCTCTTTCTGCCTGCGAGCTATCTGCAGACGTTCGCATTTTCGGAGCAGGGCTGCCGGTGGCGCCCGGCACGGACCACCTAAGCTACTTTTCAAGACTGAGGGGACAAGACAAGCAAGCAGCCCCAGTCTCTGTGCCTCTGTGCAAGCAGTGCCATGGGCAGATGAGGCTGAGCAACAGCTTTCCAGGCTAGCTCTTTCTGCCTGCGAGCTATCTGCAGACGTTCGCATTTTTGGAGCAGGGCTGCCGGAGGCGCCCGGCACGGACCACCTAAGCTACTTTTCAAGACTGAGGGGACAAGACAAGCAAGCAGCCCCAGTCTCTGTGCCTCTGTGCGAGCAGTGCCATGGGCAGATGAGGCTGAGCAACAGCTTTCCAGGCTAGCTCTTTCTGCCTGCGAGCTATCTGCAGACGTTCGCATTTTTGGAGCAGGGCTGCCGGAGGCACCCGGCACGGACCACCTAAGCTACTTTTCAAGACTGAGGGGACAAGACAAGCAAGCAGCCCCAGTCTCTGTGCCTCTGTGCGAGCAGTGCCATGGGCAGATGAGGCTGAGCAACAGCTTTCCAGGCTAGCTCTTTCTGCCTGCGAGCTATCTGCAGACGTTCGCATTTTTGGAGCAGGGCTGCCGGAGGCGCCCGGCACGGACCACCTAAGCTACGTTTGAAGTTTGAGGGGGCAAAACAAGCAAGCAGCCCCAGTCTCTGTGCCTCTGTGCAAGCAGTGCCATGGGCAGATGAGGCTGAGCAACAGCTTTCCAGGCTAGCTCTTTCTGCCTGCGAGCTATCTGCAGACGTTCGCATTTTTGGAGCAGGGCTGCCGGAGGCGCCCGGCACGGACCACCTAAGCTACTTTTCAAGACTGAGGGGACAAGACAAGCAAGCAGCCCCAGTCTCTGTGCCTCTGTGCGAGCAGTGCCATGGGCAGATGAGGCTGAGCAACAGCTTTCCAGGCTAGCTCTTTCTGCCTGCGAGCTATCTGCAGACGTTCGCATTTTTGGAGCAGGGCTGCCGGAGGCACCCGGCACGGACCACCTAAGCTACTTTTCAAGACTGAGGGGACAAGACAAGCAAGCAGCCCCAGTCTCTGTGCCTCTGTGCGAGCAGTGCCATGGGCAGATGAGGCTGAGCAACAGCTTTCCAGGCTAGCTCTTTCTGCCTGCGAGCTATCTGCAGACGTTCGCATTTTTGGAGCAGGGCTGCCGGAGGCGCCCGGCACGGACCACCTAAGCTACGTTTGAAGTTTGAGGGGACAAGACAAGCAAGCAGCCCCAGTCTCTGTGCCTCTGTGCGAGCAGTGCCATGGGCAGATGAGGCTGAGCAACAGCTTTCCAGGCTAGCTCTTTTTGCCTGCGAGCTATCTGCAGACGTTCGCATTTTTGGAGCAGGGCTGCCGGAGGCGCCCGGCACGGACCACCTAAGCTACTTTTCAAGACTGAGGGGACAAGACAAGCAAGCAGCCCCAGTCTCTGTGCCTCTGTGCGAGCAGTGCCATGGGCAGATGAGGCTGAGCAACAGCTTTCCAGGCTAGCTCTTTCTGCCTGCGAGCTATCTGCAGACGTTCGCATTTTCGGAGCAGGGCTGCCGGAGGCGCCCGGCACGGACCACCTAAGCTACTTTTCAAGACTGAGGGGACAAGACAAGCAAGCAGCCCCAGTCTCTGTGCCTCTGTGCGAGCAGTGCCATGGGCAGATGAGGCTGAGCAACAGCTTCCCAGGCTAGCTCTTTCTGCCTGCGAGCTATCTGCAGACGTTTGCATTTTCGGAGCAGGGCTGCCGGAGGCGCCCGGCACGGACCACCTAAGATACGTTTGAAGTTTGAGGGGACAAGACAAGCAAGCAGCCCCAGTCTCTGTGCCTCTGTGCGAGCAGTGCCATGGGCAGATGAGGCTGAGCAACAGCTTTCCAGGCTAGCTCTTTCTGCCTGCGAGCTATCTGCAGACGTTCGCATTTTTGGAGCAGGGCTGCCGGATGCGCCCGGCACGGACCACCTAAGCTACGTTTGAAGTTTGAGGGGACAAGACAAGCAAGCAGCCCCAGTCTCTGTGCCTCTGTGCGAGCAGTGCCATGGGCAGATGAGGCTGAGCAACAGCTTTCCAGGCTAGCTCTTTCTGCCTGCGAGCTATCTGCAGACGTTCGCATTTTCGGAGCAGGGGTGCCGGAGACGCCCTGCACGGACCACCTAAGCTACATTTGAAGTTTGAGGGGACAAGACAAGCAAGCAGCCCCAGTCTCTGTGCCTCTGTGCGAGCAGTGCCATGGGCAGATGAGGCTGAGCAACAGCTTTCCAGGCTAGCTCTTTCTGCCTGCGAGCTATCTGCAGACGTTCGCATTTTCGGAGCACGGCTGCCGGAGGCGCCCGGCACAGACCACCTAAGCTACGTTTGAAGTTTGAGGGGACAAGACAAGCAAGCAGCCCCAGTCTCTGTGCCTCTGTGCGAGCAGTGCCATGGGCAGATGAGGCTGAGCAACAGCTTTCCAGGCTAGCTCTTTCTGCCTGCGAGCTATCTGCAGACGTTTGCATTTTCGGAGCAGGGCTGCCGGAGGCGCCCGGCACAGACCACCTAAGCTACGTTTGAAGTTTGAGGGGACAAGACAAGCAAGCAGCCCCAGTCTCTGTGCCTCTGTGCGAGCAGTGCCATGGGCAGATGAGGCTGAGCAACAGCTTCCCAGGCTAGCTCTTTCTGCCTGCGAGCTATCTGCAGACGTTTGCATTTTCGGAGCAGGGCTGCCGGAGGCGCCCGGCACAGACCACCTAAGCTACGTTTGAAGTTTGAGGGGACAAGACAAGCAAGCAGCCCCAGTCTCTGTGCCTCTGTGCGAGCAGTGCCATGGGCAGATGAGGCTGAGCAACAGCTTTCCAGGCTAGCTCTTTCTGCCTGCGAGCTATCTGCAGATGTTCGCATTTTTGGAGCAGGGCTGCCGGATGCGCCCGGCACGGACCACCTAAGCTACGTTTGAAGTTTGAGGGGACAAGACAAGCAAGCAGCCCCAGTCTCTGTGCCTCTGTGCGAGCAGTGCCATGGGCAGATGAGGCTGAGCAACAGCTTTCCAGGCTAGCTCTTTCTGCCTGCGAGCTATCTGCAGACGTTCGCATTTTCGGAGCACGGCTGCCGGAGGCGCCCGGCACAGACCACCTAAGCTACGTTTGAAGTTTGAGGGGACAAGACAAGCAAGCAGCCCCAGTCTCTGTGCCTCTGTGCGAGCAGTGCCATGGGCAGATGAGGCTGAGCAACAGCTTTCCAGGCTAGCTCTTTCTGCCTGCGAGCTATCTGCAGACGTTTGCATTTTCGGAGCAGGGCTGCCGGAGGCGCCCGGCACAGACCACCTAAGCTACGTTTGAAGTTTGAGGGGACAAGACAAGCAAGCAGCCCCAGTCTCTGTGCCTCTGTGCGAGCAGTGCCATGGGCAGATGAGGCTGAGCAACAGCTTTCCAGGCTAGCTCTTTCTGCCTGCGAGCTATCTGCAGACGTTTGCATTTTCGGAGCAGGGCTGCCGGAGGCGCCCGGCACAGACCACCTAAGCTACGTTTGAAGTTTGAGGGGGCAAAACAAGCAAGCAGCCCCAGTCTCTGTGCCTCTGTGCGAGCAGTGCCATGGGCAGATGAGGCTGAGCAACAGCTTTCCAGGCTAGCTCTTTCTGCCTGCGAGCTATCTGCAGACGTTCGCATTTTTGGAGCAGGGCTGCCGGAGGCGCCCGGCACGGACCACCTAAGCTACGTTTGAAGTTTGAGGGGACAAGACAAGCAAGCAGCCCCAGTCTCTGTGCCTCTGTGCGAGCAGTGCCATGGGCAGATGAGGCTGAGCAACAGCTTTCCAGGCTAGCTCTTTCTGCCTGCGAGCTATCTGCAGACGTTCGCATTTTCGGAGCAGGGCTGCCGGAGGCGCCCGGCACAGACCACCTAAGCTACGTTTGAAGTTTGAGGGGGCAAAACAAGCAAGCAGCCCCAGTCTCTGTGCCTCTGTGCGAGCAGTGCCATGGGCAGATGAGGCTGAGCAACAGCTTTCCAGGCTAGCTCTTTCTGCCTGCGAGCTATCTGCAGACGTTCGCATTTTTGGAGCAGGGCTGCCGGAGGCGCCCGGCACGGACCACCTAAGCTACTTTTCAAGACTGAGGGGACAAGACAAGCAAGCAGCCCCAGTCTCTGTGCCTCTGTGCGAGCAGTGCCATGGGCAGATGAGGCTGAGCAACAGCTTTCCAGGCTAGCTCTTTCTGCCTGCGAGCTATCTGCAGACGTTCGCATTTTCGGAGCAGGGCTGCCGGAGGCGCCCGGCACGGACCACCTAAGCTACGTTTGAAGTTTGAGGGGACAAGACAAGCAAGCAGCCCCAGTCTCTGTGCCTCTGTGCGAGCAGTGCCATGGGCAGATGAGGCTGAGCAACAGCTTCCCAGGCTAGCTCTTTCTGCCTGCGAGCTATCTGCAGACGTTTGCATTTTCGGAGCAGGGCTGCCGGAGGCGCCCGGCACAGACCACCTAAGATACGTTTGAAGTTTGAGGGGACAAGACAAGCAAGCAGCCCCAGTCTCTGTGCCTCTGTGCGAGCAGTGCCATGGGCAGATGAGGCTGAGCAACAGCTTTCCAGGCTAGCTCTTTCTGCCTGCGAGCTATCTGCAGACGTTCGCATTTTTGGAGCAGGGCTGCCGGATGCGCCCGGCACGGACCACCTAAGCTACGTTTGAAGTTTGAGGGGACAAGACAAGCAAGCAGCCCCAGTCTCTGTGCCTCTGTGCGAGCAGTGCCATGGGCAGATGAGGCTGAGCAACAGCTTTCCAGGCTAGCTCTTTCTGCCTGCGAGCTATCTGCAGACGTTCGCATTTTCGGAGCAGGGCTGCCGGAGACGCCCGGCACGGACCACCTAAGCTACGTTTGAAGTTTGAGGGGACAAGACAAGCAAGCAGCCCCAGTCTCTGTGCCTCTGTGCGAGCAGTGCCATGGGCAGATGAGGCTGAGCAACAGCTTTCCAGGCTAGCTCTTTCTGCCTGCGAGCTATCTGCAGACGTTCGCATTTTCGGAGCACGGCTGCCGGAGGCGCCCGGCACAGACCACCTAAGCTACGTTTGAAGTTTGAGGGGAGAAGACAAGCAAGCAGCCCCAGTCTCTGTGCCTCTGTGCGAGCAGTGCCATGGGCAGATGAGGCTGAGCAACAGCTTTCCAGGCTAGCTCTTTCTGCCTGCGAGCTATCTGCAGACGTTTGCATTTTCGGAGCAGGGCTGCCGGAGGCGCCCGGCACAGACCACCTAAGCTACGTTTGAAGTTTGAGGGGACAAGACAAGCAAGCAGCCCCAGTCTCTGTGCCTCTGTGCGAGCAGTGCCATGGGCAGATGAGGCTGAGCAACAGCTTCCCAGGCTAGCTCTTTCTGCCTGCGAGCTATCTGCAGACGTTTGCATTTTCGGAGCAGGGCTGCCGGAGGCGCCCGGCACAGACCACCTAAGCTACGTTTGAAGTTTGAGGGGACAAGACAAGCAAGCAGCCCCAGTCTCTGTGCCTCTGTGCGAGCAGTGCCATGGGCAGATGAGGCTGAGCAACAGCTTTCCAGGGTAGCTCTTTCTGCCTGCGAGCTATCTGCAGATGTTCGCATTTTTGGAGCAGGGCTGCCGGATGCGCCCGGCACGGACCACCTAAGCTACGTTTGAAGTTTGAGGGGACAAGACAAGCAAGCAGCCCCAGTCTCTGTGCCTCTGTGCGAGCAGTGCCATGGGCAGATGAGGCTGAGCAACAGCTTTCCAGGCTAGCTCTTTCTGCCTGCGAGCTATCTGCAGACGTTCGCATTTTCGGAGCACGGCTGCCGGAGGCGCCCGGCACAGACCACCTAAGCTACGTTTGAAGTTTGAGGGGACAAGACAAGCAAGCAGCCCCAGTCTCTGTGCCTCTGTGCGAGCAGTGCCATGGGCAGATGAGGCTGAGCAACAGCTTTCCAGGCTAGCTCTTTCTGCCTGCGAGCTATCTGCAGACGTTTGCATTTTCGGAGCAGGGCTGCCGGAGGCGCCCGGCACAGACCACCTAAGCTACGTTTGAAGTTTGAGGGGACAAGACAAACAAGCAGCCCCAGTCTCTGTGCCTCTGTGCGAGCAGTGCCATGGGCAGATGAGGCTGAGCAACAGCTTTCCAGGCTAGCTCTTTCTGCCTGCGAGCTATCTGCAGACGTTTGCATTTTCGGAGCAGGGCTGCCGGAGGCGCCCGGCACAGACCACCTAAGCTACGTTTGAAGTTTGAGGGGGCAAAACAAGCAAGCAGCCCCAGTCTCTGTGCCTCTGTGCGAGCAGTGCCATGGGCAGATGAGGCTGAGCAACAGCTTTCCAGGCTAGCTCTTTCTGCCTGCGAGCTATCTGCAGACGTTCGCATTTTTGGAGCAGGGCTGCCGGAGGCACCCGGCACGGACCACCTAAGCTACGTTTGAAGTTTGAGGGGACAAGACAAGCAAGCAGCCCCAGTCTCTGTGCCTCTGTGCGAGCAGTGCCATGGGCAGATGAGGCTGAGCAACAGCTTTCCAGGCTAGCTCTTTCTGCCTGCGAGCTATCTGCAGACGTTCGCATTTTCGGAGCAGGGCTGCCGGAGGCGCCCGGCAAGGACCACCTAAGCTACTTTTCAAGACTGAGGGGACAAGACAAGCAAGCAGCCCCAGTCTCTGTGCCTCTGATCGAGCAGTGCCATGGGCAGATGAGGCTGAGCAACAGCTTTCCAGGCTAGCTCTTTTTGCCTGCGAGCTATCTGCAGACGTTCGCATTTTTGGAGCAGGGCTGCCGGAGGCGCCCGGCACGGACCACCTAAGCTACTTTTCAAGACTGAGGGGACAAGACAAGCAAGCAGCCCCAGTCTCTGTGCCTCTGTGCGAGCAGTGCCATGGGCAGATGAGGCTGAGCAACAGCTTTCCAGGCTAGCTTTTTCTGCCTGCGAGCTATCTGCAGACGTTTGCATTTTCGGAGCAGGGCTGCCGGAGGCGCCCGGCACGGACCACCTAAGCTACTTTTCAAGACTGAGGGGACAAGACAAGCAAGCAGCCCCAGTCTCTGTGACTCTGTGCGAGCAGTGCCATGGGCAGATGAGGCTGAGCAACAGCTTCCCAGGCTAGCTCTTTCTGCCTGCGAGCTATCTGCAGACGTTTGCATTTTCGGAGCAGGGCTGCCGGAGGCGCCCGGCACAGACCACCTAAGCTACGTTTGAAGTTTGAGGGGACAAGACAAGCAAGCAGCCCCAGTCTCTGTGCCTCTGTGCGAGCAGTGCCATGGGCAGATGAGGCTGAGCAACAGCTTTCCAGGCTAGCTCTTTCTGCCTGCGAGCTATCTGCAGACGTTCGCATTTTTGGAGCAGGGCTGCCGGATGCACCCGGCACAGACCACCTAAGCTACGTTTGAAGTTTGAGGGGGCAAAACAAGCAAGCAGCCCCAGTCTCTGTGCCTCTGTGCGAGCAGTGCCATGGGCAGATGAGGCTGAGCAACAGCTTTCCAGGCTAGCTCTTTCTGCCTGCGAGCTATCTGCAGACGTTCGCATTTTTGGAGCAGGGCTGCCGGAGGCGCCCGGCACGGACCACCTAAGCTACGTTTGAAGTTTGAGGGGACAAGACAAGCAAGCAGCCCCAGTCTCTGTGCCTCTGTGCGAGCAGTGCCATGGGCAGATGAGGCTGAGCAACAGCTTTCCAGGCTAGCTCTTTCTGCCTGCGAGCTATCTGCAGACGTTCGCATTTTCGGAGCAGGGCTGCCGGAGGCGCCCGGCACGGACCACCTAAGCTACTTTTCAAGACTGAGGGGACAAGACAAGCAAGCAGCCCCAGTCTCTGTGCCTCTGTGCGAGCAGTGCCATGGGCAGATGAGGCTGAGCAACAGCTTTCCAGGCTAGCTCTTTTTGCCTGCGAGCTATCTGCAGACGTTCGCATTTTTGGAGCAGGGCTGCCGGAGGCGCCCGGCACGGACCACCTAAGCTACGTTTGAAGTTTGAGGGGACAAGACAAGCAAGCAGCCCCAGTCTCTGTGCCTCTGTGCGAGCAGTGCCATGGGCAGATGAGGCTGAGCAACAGCTTTCCAGGCTAGCTTTTTCTGCCTTCGAGCTATCTGCAGACGTTTGCATTTTCGGAGCAGGGCTGCCGGAGGCGCCCGCCACGGACCACCTAAGCTACTTTTCAAGACTGAGGGGACAACACAAGCAAGCAGCCCCAGTCTCTGTGCCTCTGTGCGAGCAGTGCCATGGGCAGATGAGGCTGAGCAACAGCTTCCCAGGCTAGCTCTTTCTGCCTGCGAGCTATCTGCAGACGTTTGCATTTTCGGAGCAGGGCTGCCGGAGGCGCCCGGCACAGACCACCTAAGCTACGTTTGAAGTTTGAGGGGACAAGACAAGCAAGCAGCCCCAGTCTCTGTGCCTCTGTGCGAGCAGTGCCATGGGCAGATGAGGCTGAGCAACAGCTTTCCAGGCTAGCTCTTTCTGCCTGCGAGCTATCTGCAGACGTTCGCATTTTTGGAGCAGGGCTGCCGGGTGCGCCCGGCACGGACCACCTAAGCTACGTTTGAAGTTTGAGGGGACAAGACAAGCAAGCAGCCCCAGTCTCTGTGCCTCTGTGCGAGCAGTGCCATGGGCAGATGAGGCTGAGCAACAGCTTTCCAGGCTAGCTCTTTCTGCCTGCGAGCTATCTGCAGACGTTTGCATTTTCGGAGCAGGGCTGCCGGAGGAGCCCGGCACAGACCACCTAAGCTACGTTTGAAGTTTGAGGGGACAAGACAAGCAAGCAGCCCCAGTCTCTGTGCCTCTGTGCGAGCAGTGCCATGGGCAGATGAGGCTGAGCAACAGCTTCCCAGGCTAGCTCTTTCTGCCTGCGAGCTATCTGCAGACGTTTGCATTTTCGGAGCAGGGCTGCCGGAGGCGCCCGGCACAGACCACCTAAGCTACGTTTGAAGTTTGAGGGGACAAGACAAGCAAGCAGCCCCAGTCTCTGTGCCTCTGTGCGAGCAGTGCCATGGGCAGATGAGGCTGAGCAACAGCTTTCCAGGGTAGCTCTTTCTGCCTGCGAGCTATCTGCAGACGTTCGCATTTTTGGAGCAGGGCTGCCGGAGGCGCCCGGCACGGACCACCTAAGTTACGTTTGAAGTTTGAGGGGACAAGACAAGCAAGCAGCCCCAGTCTCTGTGCCTCTGTGCGAGCAGTGCCATGGGCAGATGAGGCTGAGCAACAGCTTTCCAGGCTAGCTCTTTCTGCCTGCGAGCTATCTGCAGACGTTCGCATTTTCGGAGCACGGCTGCCGGAGGCGCCCGTCACGGACCACCTAAGCTACGTTTGAAGTTTGAGGGGACAAGACAAGCAAGCAGCCCCAGTCTCTGTGCCTCTGTGCGAGCAGTGCCATGGGCAGATGAGGCTGAGCAACAGCTTTCCAGGCTAGCTCTTTCTGCCTGCGAGCTATCTGCAGACGTTTGCATTTTCGGAGCAGGGCTGCCGGAGGCGCCCGGCACAGACCACCTAAGCTACGTTTGAAGTTTGAGGGGACAAGACAAGCAAGCAGCCCCAGTCTCTGTGCCTCTGTGCGAGCAGTGCCATGGGCAGATGAGGCTGAGCAACAGCTTCCCAGGCTAGCTCTTTCTGCCTGCGAGCTATCTGCAGACGTTTGCATTTTCGGAGCAGGGCTGCCGGAGGCGCCCGGCACAGACCACCTAAGCTACGTTTGAAGTTTGAGGGGGCAAAACAAGCAAGCAGCCCCAGTCTCTGTGCCTCTGTGCGAGCAGTGCCATGGGCAGATGAGGCTGAGCAACAGCTTTCCAGGCTAGCTCTTTCTGCCTGCGAGCTATCTGCAGACGTTCGCATTTTTGGAGCAGGGCTGCCGGAGGCGCCCGGCACGGACCACCTAAGCTACGTTTGAAGTTTGAGGGGACAAGACAAGCAAGCAGCCCCAGTCTCTGTGCCTCTGTGCGAGCAGTGCCATGGGCAGATGAGGCTGAGCAACAGCTTTCCAGGCTAGCTCTTTCTGCCTGCGAGCTATCTGCAGACGTTTGCATTTTTGGAGCAGGGCTGCCGGAGGCGCCCGGCACGGACCACCTAAGCTACTTTTCAAGACTGAGGGGACAAGACAAGCAAGCAGCCCCAGTCTCTGTGCCTCTGTGCGAGCAGTGCCATGGGCAGATGAGGCTGAGCAACAGCTTTCCAGGCTAGCTCTTTCTGCCTGCGAGCTATCTGCAGACGTTCGCATTTTCGGAGCAGGGCTGCCGGAGGCGCCCGGCACGGACCACCTAAGCTACGTTTGAAGTTTGAGGGGACAAGACAAGCAAGCAGCCCCAGTCTCTGTGCCTCTGTGCGAGCAGTGCCATGGGCAGATGAGGCTGAGCAACAGCTTTCCAGGCTAGCTCTTTCTGCCTGCGAGCTATCTGCAGACGTTTGCATTTTCGGAGCAGGGCTGCCGGAGGCGCCCGGCACAGACCACCTAAGCTACGTTTGAAGTTTGAGGGGACAAGACAAGCAAGCAGCCCCAGTCTCTGTGCCTCTGTGCGAGCAGTGCCATGGGCAGATGAGGCTGAGCAACAGCTTCCCAGGCTAGCTCTTTCTGCCTGCGAGCTATCTGCAGATGTTTGCATTTCGGAGCAGGGCTGCCGGAGGCGCCAGGCACAGACCACCTAAGCTACGTTTGAAGTTTGAGGGGACAAGACAAGCAAGCAGCCCCAGTCTCTGTGCCTCTGTGCGAGCAGTGCCATGGGCAGATGAGGCTGAGCAACAGCTTTCCAGGCTAGCTCTTTCTACCTGCCAGCTATCTGCAGACGTTCGCATTTTCGGAGCACGGCTGCCGGAGGCGCCCGGCACGGACCACCTAAGCTACATTTGAAGTTTGAGGGGACAAGACAAGCAAGCAGCCCCAGTCTCTGTGCCTCTGTGCGAGCAGTGCCATGGGCAGATGAGGCTGAGCAACAGCTTTCCAGGCTAGCTCTTTCTGCCTGCGAGCTATCTGCAGACGTTTGCATTTTCGGAGCAGGGCTGCCGGAGGCGCCCGGCACAGACCACCTAAGCTACGTTTGAAGTTTGAGGGGACAAGACAAGCAAGCAGCCCCAGTCTCTGTGCCTCTGTGCGAGCAGTGCCATGGGCAGATGAGGCTGAGCAACAGCTTTCCAGGCTAGCTCTTTCTGCCTGCGAGCTATCTGCAGACGTTTGCATTTTTGGAGCAGGGCTGCCGGAGGCGCCCGGCACAGACCACCTAAGCTACGTTTGAAGTTTGAGGGGGCAAAACAAGCAAGCAGCCCCAGTCTCTGTGCCTCTGTGCGAGCAGTGCCATGGGCAGATGAGGCTGAGCAACAGCTTTCCAGGCTAGCTCTTTCTGCCTGCGAGCTATCTGCAGACGTTCGCATTTTTGGAGCAGGGCTGCCGGAGGCGCCCGGCACGGACCACCTAAGCTACGTTTGAAGTTTGAGGGGACAAGACAAGCAAGCAGCCCCAGTCTCTGTGCCTCTGTGCGAGCAGTGCCATGGGCAGATGAGGCTGAGCAACAGCTTTCCAGGCTAGCTCTTTCTGCCTGCGAGCTATCTGCAGACGTTCGCATTTTCGGAGCAGGGCTGCCGGAGGCGCCCGGCACGGACCACCTAAGCTACTTTTCAAGACTGAGGGGACAAGACAAGCAAGCAGCCCCAGTCTCTGTGCCTCTGTGCGAGCAGTGCCATGGGCAGATGAGGCTGAGCAACAGCTTTCCAGGCTAGCTCTTTTTGCCTGCGAGCTATCTGCAGACGTTCGCATTTTAGGAGCAGGGCTGCCGGAGGCGCCCGGCACGGACCACCTAAGCTACTTTTCAAGACTGAGGGGACAAGACAAGCAAGCAGCCCCAGTCTCTGTGCCTCTGTGCGAGCAGTGCCATGGGCAGATGAGGCTGAGCAACAGCTTTCCAGGCTAGCTTTTTCTGCCTGCGAGCTATCTGCAGACGTTTGCATTTTCGGAGCAGGGCTGCCGGAGGCGCCCGGCACGGACCACCTAAGCTACTTTTCAAGACTGAGGGGACAAGACAAGCAAGCAGCCCCAGTCTCTGTGACTCTGTGCGAGCAGTGCCATGGGCAGATGAGGCTGAGCAACAGCTTCCCAGGCTAGCTCTTTCTGCCTGCGAGCTATCTGCAGACGTTTGCATTTTCGGAGCAGGGCTGCCGGAGGCGCCCGGCACAGACCACCTAAGCTACGTTTGAAGTTTGAGGGGACAAGACAAGCAAGCAGCCCCAGTCTCTGTGCCTCTGTGCGAGCAGTGCCATGGGCAGATGAGGCTGAGCAACAGCTTTCCAGGCTAGCTCTTTCTGCCTGCGAGCTATCTGCAGACGTTCGCATTTTTGGAGCAGGGCTGCCGGATGCGCCCGGCACAGACCACCTAAGCTACGTTTGAAGTTTGAGGGGACAAGACAAGCAAGCAGCCCCAGTCTCTGTGCCTCTGTGCGAGCAGTGCCATGGGCAGATGAGGCTGAGCAACAGCTTTCCAGGCTAGCTCTTTCTGCCTGCGAGCTATCTGCAGACGTTCGCATTTTCGGAGCAGGGCTGCCGGAGACGCCCGGCACGGACCACCTAAGCTACATTTGAAGTTTGAGGGGACAAGACAAGCAAGCAGCCCCAGTCTCTGTGCCTCTGTGCGAGCAGTGCCATGGGCAGATGAGGCTGAGCAACAGCTTTCCAGGCTAGCTCTTTCTGCCTGCGAGCTATCTGCAGACGTTTGCATTTTCGGAGCAGGGCTGCCGGAGGCGCCCGGCACAGACCACCTAAGCTACGTTTGAAGTTTGAGGGGAGAAGACAAGCAAGCAGCCCCAGTCTCTGTGCCTCTGTGCGAGCAGTGCCATGGGCAGATGAGGCTGAGCAACAGCTTTCCAGGCTAGCTCTTTCTGCCTGCGAGCTATCTGCAGACGTTTGCATTTTCGGAGCAGGGCTGCCGGAGGCGCCTGGCACAGACCACCTAAGCTACGTTTGAAGTTTGAGGGGACAAGACAAGCAAGCAGCCCCAGTCTCTGTGCCTCTGTGCGAGCAGTGCCATGGGCAGATGAGGCTGAGCAACAGCTTCCCAGGCTAGCTCTTTCTGCCTGCGAGCTATCTGCAGACGTTTGCATTTTCGGAGCAGGGCTGCCGGAGGCGCCCGGCAGAGACCACCTAAGCTACGTTTGAAGTTTGAGGGGACAAGACAAGCAAGCAGCCCCAGTCTCTGTGCCTCTGTGCGAGCAGTGCCATGGGCAGATGAGGCTGAGCAACAGCTTTCCAGGCTAGCTCTTTCTGCCTGCGAGCTATCTGCAGACGTTTGCATTTTCGGAGCAGGGCTGCCGGAGGCGCCCGGCACAGACCACCTAAGCTACGTTTGAAGTTTGAGGGGGCAAAACAAGCAAGCAGCCCCAGTCTCTGTGCCTCTGTGCGAGCAGTGCCATGGGCAGATGAGGCTGAGCAACAGCTTTCCAGGCTAGCTCTTTCTGCCTGCGAGCTATCTGCAGACGTTCGCATTTTTGGAGCAGGGCTGCCGGAGGCGCCCGGCACGGACCACCTAAGCTACGTTTGAAGTTTGAGGGGACAAGACAAGCAAGCAGCCCCAGTCTCTGTGCCTCTGTGCGAGCAGTGCCATGGGCAGATGAGGCTGAGCAACAGCTTTCCAGGCTAGCTCTTTCTGCCTGCGAGCTATCTGCAGACGTTCGCATTTTCGGAGCAGGGCTGCCGGAGGCGCCCGGCACGGACCACCTAAGCTACTTTTCAAGACTGAGGGGACAAGACAAGCAAGCAGCCCCAGTCTCTGTGCCTCTGTGCGAGCAGTGCCATGGGCAGATGAGGCTGAGCAACAGCTTTCCAGGCTAGCTCTTTTTGCCTGCGAGCTATCTGCAGACGTTCGCATTTTTGGAGCAGGGCTGCCGGAGGCGCCCGGCACGGACCACCTAAGCTACTTTTCAAGACTGAGGGGACAAGACAAGCAAGCAGCCCCAGTCTCTGTGCCTCTGTGCGAGCAGTGCCATGGGCAGATGAGGCTGAGCAACAGCTTTCCAGGCTAGCTTTTTCTGCCTTCGAGCTATCTGCAGACGTTTGCATTTTCGGAGCAGGGCTGCCGGAGGCGCCCGGCACGGACCACCTAAGCTACTTTTCAAGACTGAGGGGACAAGACAAGCAAGCAGCCCCAGTCTCTGTGCCTCTGTGCGAGCAGTGCCATGGGCAGATGAGGCTGAGCAACAGCTTCCCAGGCTAGCTCTTTCTGCCTGCGAGCTATCTTCAGACGTTTGCATTTTTGGAGCAGGGCTGCCGGAGGCGCCCGGCACAGACCACCTAAGCTACGTTTGAAGTTTGAGGGGACAAGACAAGCAAGCAGCCCCAGTCTCTGTGCCTCTGTGCGAGCAGTGCCATGGGCAGATGAGGCTGAGCAACAGCTTTCCAGGCTAGCTCTTTCTGCCTGCGAGCTATCTGCAGACGTTCGCATTTTTGGAGCAGGGCTGCCGGATGCGCCCGGCACGGACCACCTAAGCTACGTTTGAAGTTTGAGGGGACAAGACAAGCAAGCAGCCCCAGTCTCTGTGCCTCTGTGCGAGCAGTGCCATGGGCAGATGAGGCTGAGCAACAGCTTTCCAGGCTAGCTCTTTCTGCCTGCGAGCTATCTGCAGACGTTCGCATTTTCGGAGCACGGCTGCCGGAGACGCCCGGCACGGACCACCTAAGCTACATTTGAAGTTTGAGGGGACAAGACAAGCAAGCAGCCCCAGTCTCTGTGCCTCTGTGCGAGCAGTGCCATGGGCAGATGAGGCTGAGCAACAGCTTTCCAGGCTAGCTCTTTCTGCCTGCGAGCTATCTGCAGACGTTCGCATTTTCGGAGCACGGCTGCCGGAGGCGCCCGGCACTGACCACCTAAGCTACGTTTGAAGTTTGAGGGGAGAAGACAAGCAAGCAGCCCCAGTCTCTGTGCCTCTGTGCGAGCAGTGCCATGGGCAGATGAGGCTGAGCAACAGCTTTCCAGGCTAGCTCTTTCTGCCTGCGAGCTATCTGCAGACGTTCGCATTTTCGGAGCAGGGCTGCCGGAGGCGCCCGGCACAGACCACCTAAGCTACGTTTGAAGTTTGAGGGGACAAGACAAGCAAGCAGCCCCAGTCTCTGTGCCTCTGTGCGAGCAGTGCCATGGGCAGATGAGGCTGAGCAACAGCTTCCCAGGCTAGCTCTTTCTGCCTGCGAGCTATCTGCAGACGTTTGCATTTTCGGAGCAGGGCTGCCGGAGGCGCCCGGCACAGACCACCTAAGCTACGTTTGAAGTTTGAGGGGACAAGACAAGCAAGCAGCCCCAGTCTCTGTGCCTCTGTGCGAGCAGTGCCATGGGCAGATGAGGCTGAGCAACAGCTTTCCAGGCTAGCTCTTTCTGCCTGCGAGCTATCTGCAGACGTTCGCATTTTTGGAGCAGGGCTGCCGGATGCGCCCGGCACGGACCACCTAAGCTACGTTTGAAGTTTGAGGGGACAAGACAAGCAAGCAGCCCCAGTCTCTGTGCCTCTGTGCGAGCAGTGCCATGGGCAGATGAGGCTGAGCAACAGCTTTCCAGGCTAGCTCTTTCTGCCTGCGAGCTATCTGCAGACGTTCGCATTTTCGGAGCACGGCTGCCGGAGGCGCCCGGCACAGACCACCTAAGCTACGTTTGAAGTTTGAGGGGACAAGACAAGCAAGCAGCCCCAGTCTCTGTGCCTCTGTGCGAGCAGTGCCATGGGCAGATGAGGCTGAGCAACAGCTTTCCAGGCTAGCTCTTTCTGCCTGCGAGCTATCTGCAGACGTTTGCATTTTCGGAGCAGGGCTGCCGGAGGCGCCCGGCACAGACCACCTAAGCTACGTTTGAAGTTTGAGGGGACAAGACAAGCAAGCAGCCCCAGTCTCTGTGCCTCTGTGCGAGCAGTGCCATGGGCAGATGAGGCTGAGCAACAGCTTTCCAGGCTAGCTCTTTCTGCCTGCGAGCTATCTGCAGACGTTTGCATTTTCGGAGCAGGGCTGCCGGAGGCGCCCGGCACAGACCACCTAAGCTACGTTTGAAGTTTGAGGGGGCAAAACAAGCAAGCAGCCCCAGTCTCTGTGCCTCTGTGCGAGCAGTGCCATGGGCAGATGAGGCTGAGCAACAGCTTTCCAGGCTAGCTCTTTCTGCCTGCGAGCTATCTGCAGACGTTCGCATTTTTGGAGCAGGGCTGCCGGAGGCGCCCGGCACGGACCACCTAAGCTACGTTTGAAGTTTGAGGGGACAAGACAAGCAAGCAGCCCCAGTCTCTGTGCCTCTGTGCGAGCAGTGCCATGGGCAGATGAGGCTGAGCAACAGCTTTCCAGGCTAGCTCTTTCTGCCTGCGAGCTATCTGCAGACGTTTGCATTTTTGGAGCAGGGCTGCCGGAGGCGCCCGGCACGGACCACCTAAGCTACTTTTCAAGACTGAGGGGACAAGACAAGCAAGCAGCCCCAGTCTCTGTGCCTCTGTGCGAGCAGTGCCATGGGCAGATGAGGCTGAGCAACAGCTTTCCAGGCTAGCTCTTTCTGCCTGCGAGCTATCTGCAGACGTTCGCATTTTTGGAGCAGGGCTGCCGGAGGCGCCCGGCACGGACCACCTAAGCTACGTTTGAAGTTTGAGGGGACAAGACAAGCAAGCAGCCCCAGTCTCTGTGCCTCTGTGCGAGCAGTGCCATGGGCAGATGAGGCTGAGCAACAGCTTTCCAGGCTAGCTCTTTCTGCCTGCGAGCTATCTGCAGACGTTCGCATTTTCGGAGCAGGGCTGCCGGAGGCGCCCGGCACGGACCACCTAAGCTACTTTTCAAGACTGAGGGGAGAAGACAAGCAAGCAGCCCCAGTCTCTGTGCCTCTGTGCGAGCAGTGCCATGGGCAGATGAGGCTGAGCAACAGCTTTCCAGGCTAGCTCTTTCTGCCTGCGAGCTATCTGCAGACGTTCGCATTTTTGGAGCAGGGCTGCCGGAGGCGCCCGGCACGGACCACCTAAGCTACGTTTGAAGTTTGAGGGGACAAGACAAGCAAGCAGCCCCAGTCTCTGTGCCTCTGTGCGAGCAGTGCCATGGGCAGATGAGGCTGAGCAACAGCTTTCCAGGCTAGCTCTTTCTGCCTGCGAGCTATCTGCAGACGTTTGCATTTTCGGAGCAGGGCTGCCGGAGGCGCCCGGCACGGACCACCTAAGCTACTTTTCAAGACTGAGGGGACAAGACAAGCAAGCAGCCCCAGTCTCTGTGCCTCTGTGCGAGCAGTGCCATGGGCAGATGAGGCTGAGCAACAGCTTTCCAGGCTAGCTCTTTCTGCCTGCGAGCTATCTGCAGACGTTCGCATTTTCGGAGCAGGGCTGCCGGAGACGCCCGGCACGGACCACCTAAGCTACATTTGAAGTTTGAGGGGACAAGACAAGCAAGCAGCCCCAGTCTCTGTGCCTCTGTGCGAGCAGTGCCATGGGCAGATGAGGCTGAGCAACAGCTTTCCAGGCTAGCTCTTTCTGCCTGCGAGCTATCTGCAGACGTTCGCATTTTCGGAGCACGGCTGCCGGAGGCGCCCGGCACAGACCACCTAAGCTACGTTTGAAGTTTGAGGGGACAAGACAAGCAAGCAGCCCCAGTCTCTGTGCCTCTGTGCGAGCAGTGCCATGGGCAGATGAGGCTGAGCAACAGCTTTCCAGGCTAGCTCTTTCTGCCTGCGAGCTATCTGCAGACGTTCGCATTTTCGGAGCAGGGCTGCCGGAGGCGCCCGGCACAGACCACCTAAGCTACGTTTGAAGTTTGAGGGGACAAGACAAGCAAGCAGCCCCAGTCTCTGTGCCTCTGTGCGAGCAGTGCCATGGGCAGATGAGGCTGAGCAACAGCTTCCCAGGCTAGCTCTTTCTGCCTGCGAGCTATCTGCAGACGTTTGCATTTCGGAGCAGGGCTGCCGGAGGCGCCCGGCACAGACCACCTAAGCTACGTTTGAAGTTTGAGGGGACAAGACAAGCAAGCAGCCCCAGTCTCTGTGCCTCTGTGCGAGCAGTGCCATGGGCAGATGAGGCTGAGCAACAGCTTTCCAGGCTAGCTCTTTCTGCCTGCCAGCTATCTGCAGACGTTCGCATTTTTGGAGCAGGGCTGCCGGATGCGCCCGGCACGGACCACCTAAGCTACGTTTGAAGTTTGAGGGGACAAGACAAGCAAGCAGCCCCAGTCTCTGTGCCTCTGTGCGAGCAGTGCCATGGGCAGATGAGGCTGAGCAACAGCTTTCCAGGCTAGTTCTTTCTGCCTGCGAGCTATCTGCAGACGTTCGCATTTTCGGAGCAGGGCTGCCGGAGACGCCCGGCACGGACCACCTAAGCTACATTTGAAGTTTGAGGGGACAAGACAAGCAAGCAGCCCCAGTCTCTGTGCCTCTGTGCGAGCAGTGCCATGGGCAGATGAGGCTGAGCAACAGCTTTCCAGGCTAGCTCTTTCTGCCTGCGAGCTATCTGCAGACGTTCGCATTTTCGGAGCACGGCTGCCGGAGGCGCCCGGCACAGACCACCTAAGCTACGTTTGAAGTTTGAGGGGAGAAGACAAGCAAGCAGCCCCAGTCTCTGTGCCTCTGTGCGAGCAGTGCCATGGGCAGATGAGGCTGAGCAACAGCTTTCCAGGCTAGCTCTTTCTGCCTGCGAGCTATCTGCAGACGTTCGCATTTTCGGAGCACGGCTGCCGGAGGCGCCCGGCACAGACCACCTAAGCTACGTTTGAAGTTTGAGGGGAGAAGACAAGCAAGCAGCCCCAGTCTCTGTGCCTCTGTGCGAGCAGTGCCATGGGCAGATGAGGCTGAGCAACAGCTTTCCAGGCTAGCTCTTTCTGCCTGCGAGCTATCTGCAGACGTTTGCATTTTCGGAGCAGGGCTGCCGGAGGCGCCCGGCACAGACCACCTAAGCTACGTTTGAAGTTTGAGGGGACAAGACAAGCAAGCAGCCCCAGTCTCTGTGCCTCTGTGCGAGCAGTGCCATGGGCAGATGAGGCTGAGCAACAGCTTCCCAGGCTAGCTCTTTTTGCCTGCGAGCTATCTGCAGACGTTTGCATTTTCGGAGCAGGGCTGCCGGAGGCGCCCGGCACAGACCACCTAAGCTACGTTTGAAGTTTGAGGGGACAAGACAAGCAAGCAGCCCCAGTCTCTGTGCCTCTGTGCGAGCAGTGCCATGGGCAGATGAGGCTGAGCAACAGCTTTCCAGGCTAGCTCTTTCTGCCTGCGAGCTATCTGCAGACGTTTGCATTTTCGGAGCAGGGCTGCCGGAGGCGCCCGGCACAGACCACCTAAGCTACGTTTGAAGTTTGAGGGGACAAGACAAGCAAGCAGCCCCAGTCTCTGTGCCTCTGTGCGAGCAGTGCCATGGGCAGATGAGGCTGAGCAACAGCTTCCCAGGCTAGCTCTTTCTGCCTGCGAGCTATCTGCAGACGTTTGCATTTCGGAGCAGGGCTGCCGGAGGCGCCCGGCACAGACCACCTAAGCTACGTTTGAAGTTTGAGGGGACAAGACAAGCAAGCAGCCCCAGTCTCTGTGCCTCTGTGCGAGCAGTGCCATGGGCAGATGAGGCTGAGCAACAGCTTTCCAGGCTAGCTCTTTCTGCCTGCGAGCTATCTGCAGACGTTCGCATTTTCGGAGCAGGGCTGCCGGAGACGCCCGGCACGGACCACCTAAGCTACATTTGAAGTTTGAGGGGACAAGACAAGCAAGCAGCCCCAGTCTCTGTGCCTCTGTGCGAGCAGTGCCATGGGCAGATGAGGCTGAGCAACAGCTTTCCAGGCTAGCTCTTTCTGCCTGCGAGCTATCTGCAGACGTTCGCATTTTCGGAGCACGGCTGCCGGAGGCGCCCGGCACAGACCACCTAAGCTACGTTTGAAGTTTGAGGGGACAAGACAAGCAAGCAGCCCCAGTCTCTGTGCCTCTGTGCGAGCAGTGCCATGGGCAGATGAGGCTGAGCAACAGCTTTCCAGGCTAGCTCTTTCTGCCTGCGAGCTATCTGCAGACGTTTGCATTTTCGGAGCAGGGCTGCCGGAGGCGCCCGGCACAGACCACCTAAGCTACGTTTGAAGTTTGAGGGGACAAGACAAGCAAGCAGCCCCAGTCTCTGTGCCTCTGTGCGAGCAGTGCCATGGGCAGATGAGGCTGAGCAACAGCTTCCCAGGCTAGCTCTTTCTGCCTGCGAGCTATCTGCAGACGTTTGCATTTTCGGAGCAGGGCTGCCGGAGGCGCCCGGCACAGACCACCTAAGCTACGTTTGAAGTTTGAGGGGACAAGACAAGCAAGCAGCCCCAGTCTCTGTGCCTCTGTGCGAGCAGTGCCATGGGCAGATGAGGCTGAGCAACAGCTTTCCAGGCTAGCTCTTTCTGCCTGCGAGCTATCTGCAGACGTTCGCATTTTTGGAGCAGGGCTGCCGGATGCGCCCGGCACGGACCACCTAAGCTACGTTTGAAGTTTGAGGGGACAAGACAAGCAAGCAGCCCCAGTCTCTGTGCCTCTGTGCGAGCAGTGCCATGGGCAGATGAGGCTGAGCAACAGCTTTCCAGGCTAGCTCTTTCTGCCTGCGAGCTATCTGCAGACGTTCGCATTTTCGGAGCCTGGCTGCCGGAGGCGCCCGGCACAGACCACCTAAGCTACGTTTGAAGTTTGAGGGGACAAGACAAGCAAGCAGCCCCAGTCTCTGTGCCTCTGTGCGAGCAGTGCCATGGGCAGATGAGGCTGAGCAACAGCTTTCCAGGCTAGCTCTTTCTGCCTGCGAGCTATCTGCAGACGTTTGCATTTTCGGAGCAGGGCTGCCGGAGGCGCCCGGCACAGACCACCTAAGCTACGTTTGAAGTTTGAGGGGACAAGACAAGCAAGCAGCCCCAGTCTCTGTGCCTCTGTGCGAGCAGTGCCATGGGCAGATGAGGCTGAGCAACAGCTTCCCAGGCTAGCTCTTTCTGCCTGCGAGCTATCTGCAGACGTTCGCATTTTCGGAGCAGGGCTGCCGGAGGCGCCCGGCACAGACCACCTAAGCTACGTTTGAAGTTTGAGGTGGCAAAACAAGCAAGCAGCCCCAGTCTCTGTGCCTCTGTGCAAGCAGTGCCATGGGCAGATGAGGCTGAGCAACAGCTTTCCAGGCTAGCTCTTTCTGCCTGCGAGCTATCTGCAGACGTTCGCATTTTTGGAGCAGGGCTGCCGGAGGCGCCCGGCACGGACCACCTAAGCTACTTTTCAAGACTGAGGGGACAAGACAAGCAAGCAGCCCCAGTCTCTGTGCCTCTGTGCGAGCAGTGCCATGGGCAGATGAGGCTGAGCAACAGCTTTCCAGGCTAGCTCTTTCTGCCTGCGAGCTATCTGCAGACGTTCGCATTTTTGGAGCAGGGCTGCCGGAGGCGCCCGGCACGGACCACCTAAGCTACTTTTCAAGACTGAGGGGACAAGACAAGCAAGCAGCCCCAGTCTCTGTGCCTCTGTGCGAGCAGTGCCATGGGCAGATGAGGCTGAGCAACAGCTTTCCAGGCTAGCTCTTTCTGCCTGCGAGCTATCTGCAGACGTTCGCATTTTTGGAGCAGGGCTGCCGGAGGCGCCCGGCACGGACCACCTAAGCTACTTTTCAAGACTGAGGGGACAAGACAAGCAAGCAGCCCCAGTCTCTGTGCCTCTGTGCGAGCAGTGCCATGGGCAGATGAGGCTGAGCAACAGCTTTCCAGGCTAGCTCTTTCTGCCTGCGAGCTATCTGCAGACGTTCGCATTTTTGGAGCAGGGCTGCCGGAGGCGCCCGGCACGGACCACCTAAGCTACGTTTGAAGTTTGAGGGGACAAGACAAGCAAGCAGCCCCAGTCTCTGTGCCTCTGTGCGAGCAGTGCCATGGGCAGATGAGGCTGAGCAACAGCTTTCCAGGCTAGCTCTTTCTGCCTGCGAGCTATCTGCAGACGTTCGCATTTTCGGAGCAGGGCTGCCGGAGGCGCCCGGCACGGACCACCTAAGCTACTTTTCAAGACTGAGGGGACAAGACAAGCAAGCAGCCCCAGTCTCTGTGCCTCTGTGCGAGCAGTGCCATGGGCAGATGAGGCTGAGCAACAGCTTTCCAGGCTAGCTCTTTTTGCCTGCGAGCTATCTGCAGACGTTCGCATTTTTGGAGCAGGGCTGCCGGAGGCGCCCGGCACGGACCACCTAAGCTACTTTTCAAGACTGAGGGGACAAGACAAGCAAGCAGCCCCAGTCTCTGTGCCTCTGTGCGAGCAGTGCCATTGGCAGATGAGGCTGAGCAACAGATTTCCAGGCTAGCTCTTTCTGCCTGCGAGCTATCTGCAGACGTTCGCATTTTCGGAGCAGGGCTGCCGGAGACGCCTGGCACGGACCACCTAAGCTACATTTGAAGTTTGAGGGGACAAGACAAGCAAGCAGCCCCAGTCTCTGTGCCTCTGTGCGAGCAGTGCCATGGGCAGATGAGGCTGAGCAACAGCTTTCCAGGCTAGCTCTTTCTGCCTGCGAGCTATCTGCAGACGTTCGCATTTTCGGAGCAGGGCTGCCGGAGGCGCCCGGCACGGACCACCTAAGCTACATTTGAAGTTTGAGGGGACAAGACAAGCAAGCAGCCCCAGTCTCTGTGCCTCTGTGCGAGCAGTGCCATGGGCAGATGAGGCTGAGCAACAGCTTTCCAGGCTAGCTCTTTCTGCCTGCGAGCTATCTGCAGACGTTCGCATTTTCGGAGCAGGGCTGCCGGAGGCGCCCGGCACGGACCACCTAAGCTACTTTTCAAGACTGAGGGGACAAGACAAGCAAGCAGCCCCAGTCTCTGTGCCTCTGTGCGAGCAGTGCCATGGGCAGATGAGGCTGAGCAACAGCTTTCCAGGCTAGCTCTTTCTGCCTGCGAGCTATCTGCAGACGTTCGCATTTTTGGAGCAGGGCTGCCGGAGGCGCCCGGCACAGACCACCTAAGCTACTTTTCAAGACTGAGGGGACAAGACAAGCAAGCAGCCCCAGTCTCTGTGCCTCTGTGCGAGCAGTGCCATGGGCAGATGAGGCTGAGCAACAGCTTTCCAGGCTAGCTCTTTCTGCCTGCGAGCTATCTGCAGACGTTTGCATTTTCGGAGCAGGGCTGCCGGAGGCGCCCGGCACGGACCACCTAAGCTACTTTTCAAGACTGAGGGGACAAGACAAGCAAGCAGCCCCAGTCTCTGTGCCTCTGTGCGAGCAGTGCCATGGGCAGATGAGGCTGAGCAACAGCTTTCCAGGCTAGCTCTTTCTGCCTGCGAGCTATCTGCAGACGTTCGCATTTTCGGAGCAGGGCTGCCGGAGGCGCCCGGCACGGACCACCTAAGCTAATTTTCAAGACTGAGGGGACAAGACAAGCAATCAGCCCCAGTCTCTGTGCCTCTGTGCGAGCAGTGCCATGGGCAGATGAGGCTGAGCAACAGCTTTCCAGGCTAGCTCTTTCTGCCTGCGAGCTATCTGCAGACGTTCGCATTTTCGGAGCAGGGCTGCCGGAGGCGCCCGGCACGGACCACCTAAGCTACTTTTCAAGACTGAGGGGACAAGACAAGCAAGCAGCCCCAGTCTCTGTGCCTCTGTGCGAGCAGTGCCATGGGCAGATGAGGCTGAGCAACAGCTTTCCAGGCTAGCTCTTTCTGCCTGCGAGCTATCTGCAGACGTTCGCGTTTTTGGAGCAGGGCTGCCGGAGGCGCCCGGCACGGACCACCTAAGCTACTTTTCAAGACTGAGGGGACAAGACAAGCAAGCAGCCCCAGTCTCTGTGCCTCTGTGCGAGCAGTGCCATGGGCAGATGAGGCTGAGCAACAGCTTTCCAGGCTAGCTCTTTCTGCCTGCGAGCTATCTGCAGACGTTTGCATTTTCGGAGCAGGGCTGCCGGAGGCACCCGGCACGGACCACCTAAGCTACTTTTCAAGACTGAGGGGACAAGACAAGCAAGCAGCCCCAGTCTCTGTGCCTCTGTGCGAGCAGTGCCATGGGCAGATGAGGCTGAGCAACAGCTTTCCAGGGTAGCTCTTTCTGCCTGCGAGCTATCTGCAGACGTTCGCATTTTCGGAGCAGGGCTGCCGGAGGCGCCCGGCACGGACCACCTAAGCTACTTTTCAAGACTGAGGGGACAAAACAAGCAAGCAGCCCCAGTCTCTGTGCCTCTGTGCGAGCAGTGCCATGGGCAGATGAGGCTGAGCAACAGCTTTCCAGGCTAGCTCTTTCTGCCTGCGAGCTATCTGCAGACGTTCGCATTTTCGGAGCAGGGCTGCCGGAGGCGCCCGGCAGAGAACACCTAAGCTACGTTTGAAGTTTGAGGGGACAAGACAAGCAAGCATCCCCAGTCTCTGTGCCTCTGTGCGAGCAGTGCCATGGGCAGATGAGGCTGAGCAACAGCTTTCCAGGCTAGCTCTTTCTGCCTGCGAGCTATCTGCAGACGTTTGCATTTTCGGAGCAGGGCTGCCGGAGGCGCCCGGCACGGACCACCTAAGCTACGTTTGAAGTTTGAGGGGACAAGACAAGCAAGCAGCCCCAGTCTCTGTGCCTCTGTGCGAGCAGTGCCATGGGCAGATGAGGCTGAGCAACAGCTTTCCAGGCTAGCTCTTTCTGCCTGCGAGCTATCTGCAGACGTTTGCATTTTCGGAGCAGGGCTGCCGGAGGCGCCCGGCACAGACCACCTAAGCTATGTTTGAAGTTTGAGGGGACAAGACAAGCAAGCAGCCCCAGTCTCTGTGCCTCTGTGCGAGCAGTGCCATGGGCAGATGAGGCTGAGCAACAGCTTTCCAGGCTAGCTCTTTCTGCCTGCGAGCTATCTGCAGACGTTCGCATTTTTGGAGCAGGGCTGCCGGATGCGCCCGGCACGGACCACCTAAGGTACGTTTGAAGTTTGAGGGAACAAGACAAGCAAGCAGCCCCAGTCTCTGTGCCTCTGTGCGAGCAGTGCCATGGGCAGATGAGGCTGAGCAACAGCTTTCCAGGCTAGCTCTTTCTGCCTGCGAGCTATCTGCAGATGTTTGCATTTTCGGAGCAGGGCTGCCGGAGGCGCCCGGCAGAGAACACCTAAGCTACGTTTGAAGTTTGAGGGGACAAGACAAGCAAGCATCCCCAGTCTCTGTGCCTCTGTGCGAGCAGTGCCATGGGCAGATGAGGCTGAGCAACAGCTTTCCAGGCTAGCTCTTTCTGCCTGCGAGCTATCTGCAGACGTTTGCATTTTCGGAGCAGGGCTGCCGGAGGCGCCCGGCACGGACCACCTAAGCTACGTTTGAAGTTTGAGGGGACAAGACAAGCAAGCAGCCCCAGTCTCTGTGCCTCTGTGCGAGCAGTGCCATGGGCAGATGAGGCTGAGCAACAGCTTTCCAGGCTAGCTCTTTCTGCCTGCGAGCTATCTGCAGACGTTTGCATTTTCGGAGCAGGGCTGCCGGAGGCGCCCGGCACAGACCACCTAAGCTACGTTTGAAGTTTGAGGGGACAAGACAAGCAAGCAGCCCCAGTCTCTGTGCCTCTGTGCGAGCAGTGCCATGGGCAGATGAGGCTGAGCAACAGCTTTCCAGGCTAGCTCTTTCTGCCTGCGAGCTATCTGCAGACGTTCGCATTTTTGGAGCAGGGCTGCCGGATGCGCCCGGCACGGACCACCTAAGCTACGTTTGAAGTTTGAGGGAACAAGACAAGCAAGCAGCCCCAGTCTCTGTGCCTCTGTGCGAGCAGTGCCATGGGCAGATGAGGCTGAGCAACAGCTTTCCAGGCCAGCTCTTTCTGCCTGCGAGCTATCTGCAGACGTTCGCATTTTTGGAGCAGGGCTGCCGGATGCGCCCGGCACGGACCACCTAAGCTACGTTTGAAGTTTGAGGGAACAAGACAAGCAAGCAGCCCCAGTCTCTGTGCCTCTGTGCGAGCAGTGCCATGGGCAGATGAGGCTGAGCAACAGCTTCCCAGGCTAGCTCTTTCTGCCTGCGAGCTATCTGCAGAAGTTTGCATTTTCGGAGCAGGGCTGCCGGAGGCGCCCGGCAGAGAACACCTAAGCTACGCTTGAAGTTTGAGGGGACAAGACAAGCAAGCATCCCCAGTCTCTGTGCCTCTGTGCGAGCAGTGCCATGGGCAGATGAGGCTGAGCAACAGCTTTCCAGGCTAGCTCTTTCTGCCTGCGAGCTATCTGCAGACGTTTGCATTTTCGGAGCAGGGCTGCCGGAGGCGCCCGGCAAGGACCACCTAAGCTACGTTTGAAGTTTGAGGGGACAAGACAAGCAAGCAGCCCCAGTCTCTGTGCCTCTGTGCGAGCAGTGCCATGGGCAGATGAGGCTGAGCAACAGCTTTCCAGGCTAGCTCTTTCTGCCTGCGAGCTATCTGCAGACGTTTGCATTTTCGGAGCAGGGCTGCCGGAGGCGCCCGGCACAGACCACCTAAGCTACGTTTGAAGTTTGAGGGGACAAGACAAGCAAGCAGCCCCAGTCTCTGTGCCTCTGTGCGAGCAGTGCCATGGGCAGATGAGGCTGAGCAACAGCTTCCCAGGCTAGCTCTTTCTGCCTGCGAGCTATCTGCAGACGTTTGCATTTTCGGAGCAGGGCTGCCGGAGGCGCCCGGCACAGACCACCTAAGCTACGTTTGAAGTTTGAGGGGACAAGACAAGCAAGCAGCCCCAGTCTCTGTGCCTCTGTGCGAGCAGTGCCATGGGCAGATGAGGCTGAGCAACAGCTTTCCAGGCTAGCTCTTTCTGCCTGCGAGCTATCTGCAGACGTTCGCATTTTCGGAGCAGGGCTGCCGGAGGCGCCCGGCACGGACCACCTAAGCTACGTTTGAAGTTTGAGGGGACAAGACAAGCAAGCAGCCCCAGTCTCTGTGCCTCTGTGCGAGCAGTGCCATGGGCAGATGAGGCTGAGCAACAGCTTTCCAGGCTAGCTCTTTCTGCCTGCGAGCTATCTGCAGACGTTTGCATTTTCGGAGCAGGGCTGCCGGAGACGCCCGGCACGGACCACCTAAGCTACATTTGAAGTTTGAGGGGACAAGACAAGCAAGCAGCCCCAGTCTCTGTGCCTCTGTGCGAGCAGTGCCATGGGCAGATGAGGCTGAGCAACAGCTTTCCAGGCTAGCTCTTTCTGCCTGCGAGCTATCTGCAGACGTTTGCATTTTCGGAGCAGGGCTGCCGGAGGCGCCTGGCACGGACCACCTAAGCTACTTTTCAAGACTGAGGGGACAAGACAAGCAAGCAGCCCCAGTCTCTGTGCCTCTGTGCGAGCAGTGCCATGGGCAGATGAGGCTGAGCAACAGCTTTCCAGGCTAGCTCTTTCTGCCTGCGAGCTATCTGCAGACGTTCGCATTTTCGGAGCAGGGCTGCCGGAGGCGCCCGGCACGGACCACCTAAGCTACTTTTCAAGACTGAGGGGACAAGACAAGCAAGCAGCCCCAGTCTCTGTGCCTCTGTGCGAGCAGTGCCATGGCCAGATGAGGCTGAGCAACAGCTTTCCAGGCTAGCTCTTTCTGCCTGCGAGCTATCTGCAGACGTTCGCATTTTTGGAGCAGGGCTGCCGGAGGCGCCCGGCACGGACCACCTAAGCTAATTTTCAAGACTGAGGGGACAAGACAAGCAATCAGCCCCAGTCTCTGTGCCTCTGTGCGAGCAGTGCCATGGGCAGATGAGGCTGAGCAACAGCTTTCCAGGCTAGCTCTTTCTGCCTGCGAGCTATCTGCAGACGTTCGCATTTTCAGAGCAGGGCTGCCGGAGGCGCCCGGCACAGACCACCTAAGCTACGTTTGAAGTTTGAGGGGACAAGACAAGCAAGCAGCCCCAGTCTCTGTGCCTCTGTGCGAGCAGTGCCATGGGCAGATGAGGCTGAGCAACAGCTTTCCAGGCTAGCTCTTTCTGCCTGCGAGCTATCTGCAGACGTTCGCATTTTCGGAGCAGGGCTGCCGGAGGCGCCCGGCACGGACCACCTAAGCTACTTTTCAAGACTGAGGGGACAAGACAAGCAAGCAGCCCCAGTCTCTGTGCCTCTGTGCGAGCAGTGCCATGGCCAGATGAGGCTGAGCAAAAGCTTTCCAGGCTAGCTCTTTCTGCCTGCGAGCTATCTGCAGACGTTCGCATTTTTGGAGCAGGGCTGCCGGAGGCGCCCGGCACGGACCACCTAAGCTAATTTTCAAGACTGAGGGGACAAGACAAGCAATCAGCCCCAGTCTCTGTGCCTCTGTGCGAGCAGTGCCATGGGCAGATGAGGCTGAGCAACAGCTTTCCAGGCTAGCTCTTTCTGCCTGCGAGCTATCTGCAGACGTTCGCATTTTCGGAGCAGGGCTGCCGGAGGCGCCCGGCACAGACCACCTAAGCTACGTTTGAAGTTTGAGGGGACAAGACAAGCAAGCAGCCCCAGTCTCTGTGCCTCTGTGCGAGCAGTGCCATGGGCAGATGAGGCTGAGCAACAGCTTTCCAGGCTAGCTCTTTCTGCCTGCGATCTATCTGCAGACGTTCGCATTTTCGGAGCAGGGCTGCCGGATGCGCCCGGCACGGACCACCTAAGCTACGTTTGAAGTTTGAGGGGACAAGACAAGCAAGCAGCCCCAGTCTCTGTGCCTCTGTGCGAGCAGTGCCATGGGCAGATGAGGCTGAGCAACAGCTTTCCAGGCTAGCTCTTTCTGCCTGCGAGCTATCTGCAGACGTTCGCATTTTCGGAGCAGGGCTGCCGGAGACGCCCGGCACGGACCACCTAAGCTACATTTGAAGTTTGAGGGGACAAGACAAGCAAGCAGCCCCAGTCTCTGTGCCTCTGTGCGAGCAGTGCCATGGGCAGATGAGGCTGAGCAACAGCTTTCCAGGCTAGCTCTTTCTGCCTGCGAGCTATCTGCAGACGTTCGCATTTTCGGAGCACGGCTGCCGGAGGCGCCCGGCACAGACCACCTAAGCTACGTTTGAAGTTTGAGGGGAGAAGACAAGCAAGCAGCCCCAGTCTCTGTGCCTCTGTGCGAGCAGTGCCATGGGCAGATGAGGCTGAGCAACAGCTTTCCAGGCTAGCTCTTTCTGCCTGCGAGCTATCTGCAGACGTTTGCATTTTCGGAGCAGGGCTGCCGGAGGCGCCCGGCACAGACCACCTAAGCTACGTTTGAAGTTTGAGGGGACAAGACAAGCAAGCAGCCCCAGTCTCTGTGCCTCTGTGCGAGCAGTGCCATGGGCAGATGAGGCTGAGCAACAGCTTCCCAGGCTAGCTCTTTCTGCCTGCGAGCTATCTGCAGACGTTTGCATTTTCGGAGCAGGGCTGCCGGAGGCGCGCGGCACAGACCACCTAAGCTACGTTTGAAGTTTGAGGGGACAAGACAAGCAAGCAGCCCCAGTCTCTGTGCCTCTGTGCGAGCAGTGCCATGGGCAGATGAGGCTGAGCAACAGCTTTCCAGGCTAGCTCTTTCTGCCTGCGAGCTATCTGCAGACGTTCGCATTTTCGGAGCAGGGCTGCCGGAGACGCCCGGCACAGACCACCTAAGCTACTTTTCAAGACTGAGGGGACAAGACAAGCAAGCAGCCCCAGTCTCTGTGCCTCTGTGCGAGCAGTGCCATGGGCAGATGAGGCTGAGCAACAGCTTTCCAGGCTAGCTCTTTCTGCCTGCGAGCTATCTGCAGACGTTCGCATTTTCGGAGCACGGCTGCCGGAGGCGCCCGGCACGGACCACCTAAGCTACTTTTCAAGACTGAGGGGACAAGACAAGCCAACAAGCCCCAGTCTCTGTGCCTCTGTGCGAGCAGTGCCATGGGCAGATGAGGCTGAGCAACAGCTTTCCAGGCTAGCTTTTTCTGCCTGTGAGCTATCTGCAGACGTTTGCATTTTCGGAGCAGGGCTGCCGGAGGCGCCCGGCACGGACCACCTAAGCTACTTTTCAAGACTGAGGGGACAAGACAAGCAAGCAGCCCCAGTCTCTGTGCCTCTGTGCGAGCAGTGCCATGGGCAGATGAGGCTGAGCAACAGCTTTCCAGGCTAGCTCTTTCTGCCTGCGAGCTATCTGCAGACGTTCGCATTTTTGGAGCTGGCATGCCAAATGCGCCAGGAACGGACCACCTAGCTACGTTTGAAGTTTGAGGGGACAAGACAAGCAAGCAGCCCCAGTCTCTGTGCCTCTGTGCGAGCAGTGCCATGGGCAGATGAGGCTGAGCAACAGCTTTCCAGGCTAGCTCTTTCTGCCTGCGAGCTACCTGCAGACGTTTGCATTTTCGGAGCAGGGCTGCCGGAGGCGCCCGGCACGGACCACCTAAGCTACTTTTCAAGACTGAGGGGACAAGACAAGCAAGCAGCCCCAGTCTCTGTGCCTCTGTGCGAGCAGTGCCATGGGCAGATGAGGCTGAGCAACAGCTTTCCAGGCTAGCTCTTTCTGCCTGCGAGCTATCTGCAGACGTTTGCATTTTCGGAGCAGGGCTGCCGGAGGCGCCCGGCACGGACCACCTAAGCTACGTTTGAAGTTTGAGGGGACAAGACAAGCAATCAGCCCCAGTCTCTGTGCCTCTGTGCGAGCAGTGCCATGGGCAGATGAGGCTGAGCAACAGCTTTCCAGGCTAGCTCTTTCTGCCTGCGAGCTATCTGCAGACGTTCGCATTTTCGGAGCAGGGCTGCCGGAGGCGCCCGGCACAGACCACCTAAGCTACTTTTCAAGACTGAGGGGACAAGACAAGCAAGCAGCCCCAGTCTCTGTGCCTCTGTGCGAGCAGTGCCATGGGCAGATGAGGCTGAGCAACAGCTTTCCAGGCTAGCTCTTTCTGCCTGCGAGCTATCTGCAGACGTTCGCATTTTCGGAGCAGGGCTGCCGGAGGCGCCCGGCACAGACCACCTAAGCTACGTTTGAAGGTTGAGGGGACAAGACAAGCAAGCAGCCCCAGTCTCTGTGCCTCTGTGCGAGCAGTGCCATGGGCAGATGAGGCTGAGCAACAGCTTTCCAGGCTAGCTCTTTCTGCCTGCGAGCTATCTGCAGACGTTCGCATTTTCGGAGCAGGGCTGCCGGATGCGCCCGGCACGGACCACCTAAGCTACGTTTGAAGTTTGAGGGGACAAGACAAGCAAGCAGCCCCAGTCTCTGTGCCTCTGTGCGAGCAGTGCCATGGGCAGATGAGGCTGAGCAACAGCTTTCCAGGCTAGCTCTTTCTGCCTGCGAGCTATCTGCAGACGTTCGCATTTTCGGAGCAGGGCTGCCGGAGGCGCCTGGCACGGACCACCTAATCTACTTTTCAAGACTGAGGGGACAAGACAAGCAAGCAGCCCCAGTCTCTGTGCCTCTGTGCGAGCAGTGCCATGGGCAGATGAGGCTGAGCAACAGCTTTCCAGGCTAGCTCTTTCTGCCTGCGAGCTATCTGCAGACGTTCGCATTTTCGGAGCAGGGCTGCCGGAGGCGCCCGGCACGGACCACCTAAGCTACTTTTCAAGACTGAGGGGACAAGACAAGCAAGCAGCCCCAGTCTCTGTGCCTCTGTGCGAGCAGTGCCATGGGCAGATGAGGCTGAGCAACAGCTTTCCAGGCTAGCTCTTTCTGCCTGCGAGCTATCTGCAGACGTTCGCATTTTTGGAGCAGGGCTGCCGGAGGCGCCCGGCACGGACCACCTAAGCTAATTTTCAAGACTGAGGGGACAAGACAAGCAATCAGCCCCAGTCTCTGTGCCTCTGTGCGAGCAGTGCCATGGGCAGATGAGGCTGAGCAACAGCTTTCCAGGCTAGCTCTTTCTGCCTGCGAGCTATCTGCAGACGTTCGCATTTTCGGAGCAGGGCTGCCGGAGGCGCCCGGCACGGACCACCTAAGCTACTTTTCAAGACTGAGGGGACAAGACAAGCAAGCAGCCCCAGTCTCTGTGCCTCTGTGCGAGCAGTGCCATGGGCAGATGAGGCTGAGCAACAGCTTTCCAGGCTAGCTCTTTCTGCCTGCGAGCTATCTGCAGACGTTCGCATTTTCGGAGCAGGGCTGCCGGAGGCGCCCGGCACAGACCACCTAAGCTACGTTTGAAGGTTGAGGGGACAAGACAAGCAAGCAGCCCCAGTCTCTGTGCCTCTGTGCGAGCAGTGCCATGGGCAGATGAGGCTGAGCAACAGCTTTCCAGGCTAGCTCTTTCTGCCTGCGAGCTATCTGCAGACGTTCGCATTTTCGGAGCAGGGCTGCCGGATGCGCCCGGCACGGACCACCTAAGCTACGTTTGAAGTTTGAGGGGACAAGACAAGCAAGCAGCCCCAGTCTCTGTGCCTCTGTGCGAGCAGTGCCATGGGCAGATGAGGCTGAGCAACAGCTTTCCAGGCTAGCTCTTTCTGCCTGCGAGCTATCTGCAGACGTTCGCATTTTCGGAGCAGGGCTGCCGGAGGCGCCTGGCACGGACCACCTAATCTACTTTTCAAGACTGAGGGGACAAGACAAGCAAGCAGCCCCAGTCTCTGTGCCTCTGTGCGAGCAGTGCCATGGGCAGATGAGGCTGAGCAACAGCTTTCCAGGCTAGCTCTTTCTGCCTGCGAGCTATCTGCAGACGTTCGCATTTTCGGAGCAGGGCTGCCGGAGGCGCCCGGCACGGACCACCTAAGCTACTTTTCAAGACTGAGGGGACAAGACAAGCAAGCAGCCCCAGTCTCTGTGCCTCTGTGCGAGCAGTGCCATGGGCAGATGAGGCTGAGCAACAGCTTTCCAGGCTAGCTCTTTCTGCCTGCGAGCTATCTGCAGACGTTCGCATTTTTGGAGCAGGGCTGCCGGAGGCGCCCGGCACGGACCACCTAAGCTAATTTTCAAGACTGAGGGGACAAGACAAGCAATCAGCCCCAGTCTCTGTGCCTCTGTGCGAGCAGTGCCATGGGCAGATGAGGCTGAGCAACAGCTTTCCAGGCTAGCTCTTTCTGCCTGCGAGCTATCTGCAGACGTTCGCATTTTCGGAGCAGGGCTGCCGGAGGCGCCCGGCACAGACCACCTAAGCTACGTTTGAAGTTTGAGGGGACAAGACAAGCAAGCAGCCCCAGTCTCTGTGCCTCTGTGCGAGCAGTGCCATGGGCAGATGAGGCTGAGCAACAGCTTTCCAGGCTAGCTCTTTCTGCCTGCGAGCTATCTGCAGACGTTCGCATTTTCGGAGCAGGGCTGCCGGATGCGCCCGGCACGGACCACCTAAGCTACGTTTGAAGTTTGAGGGGACAAGACAAGCAAGCAGCCCCAGTCTCTGTGCCTCTGTGCGAGCAGTGCCATGGGCAGATGAGGCTGAGCAACAGCTTTCCAGGCTAGCTCTTTCTGCCTGCGAGCTATCTGCAGACGTTCGCATTTTCGGAGCAGGGCTGCCGGAGACGCCCGGCACGGACCACCTAAGCTACATTTGAAGTTTGAGGGGACAAGACAAGCAAGCAGCCCCAGTCTCTGTGTCTCTGTGCGAGCAGTGCCATGGGCAGATGAGGCGGAGCAACAGCTTTCCAGGCTAGCTCTTTCTGCCTGCGAGCTATCTGCAGACGTTCGCATTTTCGGAGCACGGCTGCCGGAGGCGCCCGGCACAGACCACCTAAGCTACGTTTGAAGTTTGAGGGGAGAAGACAAGCAAGCAGCCCCAGTCTCTGTGCCTCTGTGCGAGCAGTGCCATGGGCAGATGAGGCTGAGCAACAGCTTTCCAGGCTAGCTCTTTCTGCCTGCGAGCTATCTGCAGACGTTTGCATTTTCGGAGCAGGGCTGCCGGAGGCGCCCGGCACAGACCACCTAAGCTACGTTTGAAGTTTGAGGGGACAAGACAAGCAAGCAGCCCCAGTCTCTGTGCCTCTGTGCGAGCAGTGCCATGGGCAGATGAGGCTGAGCAACAGCTTCCCAGGCTAGCTCTTTCTGCCTGCGAGCTATCTGCAGACGTTTGCATTTTCGGAGCAGGGCTGCCGGAGGCGCGCGGCACAGACCACCTAAGCTACGTTTGAAGTTTGAGGGGACAAGACAAGCAAGCAGCCCCAGTCTCTGTGCCTCTGTGCGAGCAGTGCCATGGGCAGATGAGGCTGAGCAACAGCTTTCCAGGCTAGCTCTTTCTGCCTGCGAGCTATCTGCAGACGTTCGCATTTTCGGAGCAGGGCTGCCGGAGACGCCCGGCACAGACCACCTAAGCTACTTTTCAAGACTGAGGGGACAAGACAAGCAAGCAGCCCCAGTCTCTGTGCCTCTGTGCGAGCAGTGCCATGGGCAGATGAGGCTGAGCAACAGCTTTCCAGGCTAGCTCTTTCTGCCTGCGAGCTATCTGCAGACGTTTGCATTTTCGGAGCACGGCTGCCGGAGGCGCCCGGCACGGACCACCTAAGCTACTTTTCAAGACTGAGGGGACAAGACAAGCCAACAAGCCCCAGTCTCTGTGCCTCTGTGCGAGCAGTGCCATGGGCAGATGAGGCTGAGCAACAGCTTTCCAGGCTAGCTTTTTCTGCCTGTGAGCTATCTGCAGACGTTTGCATTTTCGGAGCAGGGCTGCCGGAGGCGCCCGGCACGGACCACCTAAGCTACTTTTCAAGACTGAGGGGACAAGACAAGCAAGCAGCCCCAGTCTCTGTGCCTCTGTGCGAGCAGTGCCATGGGCAGATGAGGCTGAGCAACAGCTATCAAGGCTAGCTCTTTCTGCCTGCGAGCTATCTGCAGACGTTCGCATTTTTGGAGCAGGCATGCCAAATGCGCCAGGAACGGACCACCTAGCTACGTTTGAAGTTTGAGGGGACAAGACAAGCAAGCAGCCCCAGTCTCTGTGCCTCTGTGCGAGCAGTGCCATGGGCAGATGAGGCTGAGCAACAGCTTTCCAGGCTAGCTCTTTCTGCCTGCGAGCTACCTGCAGACGTTTGCATTTTCGGAGCAGGGCTGCCGGAGGCGCCCGGCACGGACCACCTAAGCTACTTTTCAAGACTGAGGGGACAAGACAAGCAAGCAGCCCCAGTCTCTGTGCCTCTGTGCGAGCAGTGCCATGGGCAGATGAGGCTGAGCAACAGCTTTCCAGGCTAGCTCTTTCTGCCTGCGAGCTATCTGCAGACGTTCGCATTTTCGGAGCAGGGCTGCCGGAGGCGCCCGGCACGGACCACCTAAGCTACGTTTGAAGTTTGAGGGGACAAGACAAGCAATCAGCCCCAGTCTCTGTGCCTCTGTGCGAGCAGTGCCATGGGCAGATGAGGCTGAGCAACAGCTTTCCAGGCTAGCTCTTTCTGCCTGCGAGCTATCTGCAGACGTTCGCATTTTCGGAGCAGGGCTGCCGGAGGCGCCCGGCACGGACCACCTAAGCTACTTTTCAAGACTGAGGGGACAAGACAAGCAAGCAGCCCCAGTCTCTGTGCCTCTGTGCGAGCAGTGCCATGGGCAGATGAGGCTGAGCAACAGCTTTCCAGGCTAGCTCTTTCTGCCTGCGAGCTATCTGCAGACGTTCGCATTTTCGGAGCAGGGCTGCCGGAGGCGCCCGGCACAGACCACCTAAGCTACGTTTGAAGTTTGAGGGGACAAGACAAGCAAGCAGCCCCAGTCTCTGTGCCTCTGTGCGAGCAGTGCCATGGGCAGATGAGGCTGAGCAACAGCTTTCCAGGCTAGCTCTTTCTGCCTGCGAGCTATCTGCAGACGTTCGCATTTTCGGAGCAGGGCTGCCGGATGCGCCCGGCACGGACCACCTAAGCTACGTTTGAAGTTTGAGGGGACAAGACAAGCAAGCAGCCCCAGTCTCTGTGCCTCTGTGCGAGCAGTGCCATGGGCAGATGAGGCTGAGCAACAGCTTTCCAGGCTAGCTCTTTCTGCCTGCGAGCTATCTGCAGACGTTTGCATTTTCGGAGCAGGGCTGCCGGAGACGCCCGGCACGGACCACCTAAGCTACATTTGAAGTTTGAGGGGACAAGACAAGCAAGCAGCCCCAGTCTCTGTGCCTCTGTGCGAGCAGTGCCATGGGCAGATGAGGCTGAGCAACAGCTTTCCAGGCTAGCTCTTTCTGCCTGCGAGCTATCTGCAGACGTTTGCATTTTCGGAGCAGGGCTGCCGGAGGCGCCCGGCACAGACCACCTAAGCTACGTTTGAAGTTTGAGGGGACAAGACAAGCAAGCAGCCCCAGTCTCTGTGCCTCTGTGCGAGCAGTGCCATGGGCAGATGAGGCTGAGCAACAGCTTCCCAGGCTAGCTCTTTCTGCCTGCGAGCTATCTGCAGACGTTTGCATTTTCGGAGCAGGGCTGCCGGAGACGCCCGGCACAGACCACCTAAGCTACTTTTCAAGACTGAGGGGACAAGACAAGCAAGCAGCCCCAGTCTCTGTGCCTCTGTGCGAGCAGTGCCATGGGCAGATGAGGCTGAGCAACAGCTTTCCAGGCTAGCTCTTTCTGCCTGCGAGCTATCTGCAGACGTTTGCATTTTCGGAGCAGGGCTGCCGGAGGCGCCCGGCACGGACCACCTAAGCTACTTTTCAAGACTGAGGGGACAAGACAAGCAAGCAGCCCCAGTCTCTGTGCCTCTGTGCGAGCAGTGCCATGGGCAGATGAGGCTGAGCAACAGCTATCAAGGCTAGCTCTTTCTGCCTGCGAGCTATCTGCAGACGTTCGCATTTTAGGAGCAGGGCTGCCGGAGGCGCCCGGCACGGACCACCTAAGCTACTTTTCAAGACTGAGGGGACAAGACAAGCAATCAGCCCCAGTCTCTGTGCCTCTGTGCGAGCAGTGCCATGGCCAGATGAGGCTGAGCAACAGCTTTCCAGGCTAGCTCTTTCTGCCTGCGAGCTATCTGCAGACGTTCGCATTTTTGGAGCAGGGCTGCCGGAGGCGCCCGGCACGGACCACCTAAGCTACTTTTCAAGACTGAGGGGACAAGACAAGCAAGCAGCCCCAGTCTCTGTGCCTCTGTGCGAGCAGTGCCATGGGCAGATGAGGCTGAGCAACAGCTTTCCAGGCTAGCTCTTTCTGCCTGCGAGCTATCTGCAGACGTTCGCATTTTCGGAGCACGGCTGCCGGAGACGCCCGGCACGGACCACCTAAGCTACATTTGAAGTTTGAGGGGACAAGACAAGCAAGCAGCCCCAGTCTCTGTGCCTCTGTGCGAGCAGTGCCATGGGCAGATGAGGCTGAGCAACAGCTTTCCAGGCTAGCTCTTTCTGCCTGCGAGCTATCTGCAGACGTTCGCATTTTCGGAGCAGGGCTGCCGGAGGCGCCCGGCACAGACCACCTAAGCTACGTTTGAAGTTTGAGGGGACAAGACAAGCAAGCAGCCCCAGTCTCTGTGCCTCTGTGCGAGCAGTGCCATGGGCAGATGAGGCTGAGCAACAGCTTCCCAGGCTAGCTCTTTCTGCCTGCGAGCTATCTGCAGACGTTTGCATTTTCGGAGCAGGGCTGCCGGAGGTGCCCGGCACAGACCACCTAAGCTACGTTTGAAGTTTGAGGGGACAAGACAAGCAAGCAGCCCCAGTCTCTGTGCCTCTGTGCGAGCAGTGCCATGGGCAGATGAGGCTGAGCAACAGCTTTCCAGGCTAGCTCTTTCTGCCTGCGAGCTATCTGCAGACGTCCGCATTTTTGGAGCAGGGCTGCCGGATGCGCCCGGCACTGACCACCTAAGCTACGTTTGAAGGTTGAGGGGACAAGACAAGCAAGCAGCCCCAGTCTCTGTGCCTCTGTGCGAGCAGTGCCATGGGCAGATGAGGCTGAGCAACAGCTTTCCAGGCTAGCTGTTTCTGCCTGCGAGCTATCTGCAGACGTTCGCATTTTCGGAGCAGGGCTGCCGGAGGCGCCCGGCACAGACCACCTAAGCTACTTTTCAAGACTGAGGGGACAAGACAAGCAAGCAGCCCCAGTCTCTGTGCCTCTGTGCGAGCAGTGCCATGGGCAGATGAGGCTGAGCAACAGCTTTCCAGGCTAGCTCTTTCTGCCTGCGAGCTATCTGCAGACGTTTGCATTTTCGGAGCAGGGCTGCCGGAGGCGCCCGGCACGGACCACCTAAGCTACTTTTCAAGACTGAGGGGACAAGACAAGCAAGCAGCCCCAGTCTCTGTGCCTCTGTGCGAGCAGTGCCATGGGCAGAGGAGGCTGAGCAACAGCTTTCCAGGCTAGCTCTTTCTGCCTGCGAGCTATCTGCAGACGTTCGCATTTTCGGAGCAGGGCTGCCGGAGGCGCCCGGCACGGACCACCTAAGCTACTTTTCAAGACTGAGGGGACAAGACAAGCAAGCAGCCCCAGTCTCTGTGCCTCTGTGCGAGCAGTGCCATGGGCAGATGAGGCTGAGCAACAGCTTTCCAGGCTAGCTCTTTCTGCCTGCGAGCTATCTGCAGACGTTCGCATTTTTGGAGCAGGGCTGCCGGAGGCGCCCGGCACGGACCACCTAAGCTAATTTTCAAGACTGAGGGGACAAGACAAGCAATCAGCCCCAGTCTCTGTGCCTCTGTGCGAGCAGTGCCATGGGCAGATGAGGCTGAGCAACAGCTTTCCAGGCTAGCTCTTTCTGCCTGCGAGCTATCTGCAGACGTTCGCATTTTCGGAGCAGGGCTGCCGGAGGCGCCCGGCACAGACCACCTAAGCTACGTTTGAAGTTTGAGGGGACAAGACAAGCAAGCAGCCCCAGTCTCTGTGCCTCTGTGCGAGCAGTGCCATGGGCAGATGAGGCTGAGCAACAGCTTTCCAGGCTAGCTCTTTCTGCCTGCGAGCTATCAGCAGACGTTCGCATTTTCGGAGCACGGCTGCCGGATGCGCCCGGCACGGACCACCTAAGCTACGTTTGAAGTTTGAGGGGACAAGACAAGCAAGCAGCCCCAGTCTCTGTGCCTCTGTGCGAGCAGTGCCATGGGCAGATGAGGCTGAGCAACAGCTTTCCAGGCTAGCTCTTTCTGCCTGCGAGCTATCTGCAGACGTTCGCATTTTCGGAGCAGGGCTGCCGGAGACACCCGGCACGGACCACCTAAGCTACATTTGAAGTTTGAGGGGACAAGACAAGCAAGCAGCCCCAGTCTCTGTGCCTCTGTGCGAGCAGTGCCATGGGCAGATGAGGCTGAGCAACAGCTTTCCAGGCTAGCTCTTTCTGCCTGCGAGCTATCTGCAGACGTTTGCATTTTCGGAGCAGGGCTGCCGGAGGCGCCCGGCACAGACCACCAAAGCTACGTTTGAAGTTTGAGGGGAGAAGACAAGCAAGCAGCCCCAGTCTCTGTGCCTCTGTGCGAGCAGTGCCATGGGCAGATGAGGCTGAGCAACAGCTTTCCAGGCTAGCTCTTTCTGCCTGCGAGCTATCTGCAGACGTTTGCATTTTCGGAGCAGGGCTGCCGGAGGCGCCCGGCACGGACCACCTAAGCTACTTTTCAAGACTGAGGGGACAAGACAAGCAAACAGCCCCAGTCTCTGTGCCTCTGTGCGAGCAGTGCCATGGGCAGATGAGGCTGAGCAACAGCTTTCCAGGCTAGCTCTTTCTGCCTGCGAGCTATCTGCAGACGTTCGCATTTTCGGAGCAGGGCTGCCGGAGGCGCCCGGCACGGACCACCTAAGCTACTTTTCAAGACTGAGGGGACAAGACAAGCAAGCAGCCCCAGTCTCTGTGCCTCTGTGCGAGCAGTGCCATGGGCAGATGAGGCTGAGCAACAGCTTTCCAGGCTAGCTCTTTCTGCCTGCGAGCTATCTGCAGACGTTCGCATTTTTGGAGCAGGGCTGCCGGAGGCGCCCGGCACGGACCACCTAAGCTAATTTTCAAGACTGAGGGGACAAGACAAGCAATCAGCCCCAGTCTCTGTGCCTCTGTGCGAGCAGTGCCATGGGCAGATGAGGCTGAGCAACAGCTTTCCAGGCTAGCTCTTTCTGCCTGCGAGCTATCTGCAGACGTTTGCATTTTCGGAGCAGGGCTGCCGGAGACGCCCGGCACAGACCACCTAAGCTACGTTTGAAGTTTGAGGGGACAAGACAAGCAAGCAGCCCCAGTCTCTGTGCCTCTGTGCGAGCAGTGCCATGGGCAGATGAGGCTGAGCAACAGCTTTCCAGGCTAGCTCTTTCTGCCTGCGAGCTATCTGCAGACGTTCGCATTTTCGGAGCAGGGCTGCCGGATGCGCCCGGCACGGACCACCTAAGCTACGTTTGAAGTTTGAGGGGACAAGACAAGCAAGCAGCCCCAGTCTCTGTGCCTCTGTGCGAGCAGTGCCATGGGCAGATGAGGCTGAGCAACAGCTTTCCAGGCTAGCTCTTTCTGCCTGCGAGCTATCTGCAGACGTTCGCATTTTCGGAGCAGGGCTGCCGGAGACACCCGGCACGGACCACCTAAGCTACATTTGAAGTTTGAGGGGACAAGACAAGCAAGCAGCCCCAGTCTCTGTGCCTCTGTGCGAGCAGTGCCATGGGCAGATGAGGCTGAGCAACAGCTTTCCAGGCTAGCTCTTTCTGCCTGCGAGCTATCTGCAGACGTTCGCATTTTCGGAGCACGGCTGCCGGAGGCGCCCGGCACAGACCACCAAAGCTACGTTTGAAGTTTGAGGGGAGAAGACAAGCAAGCAGCCCCAGTCTCTGTGCCTCTGTGCGAGCAGTGCCATGGGCAGATGAGGCTGAGCAACAGCTTTCCAGGCTAGCTCTTTCTGCCTGCGAGCTATCTGCAGACGTTTGCATTTTCGGAGCAGGGCTGCCGGAGGCGCCCGGCACAGACCACCTAAGCTACGTTTGAAGTTTGAGGGGACAAGACAAGCAAGCAGCCCCAGTCTCTGTGCCTCTGTGCGAGCAGTGCCATGGGCAGATGAGGCTGAGCAACAGCTTCCCAGGCTAGCTCTTTCTGCCTGCGAGCTATCTGCAGACGTTTGCATTTTCGGAGCAGGGCTGCCGGAGGCGCCCGGCACAGACCACCTAAGCTACGTTTGAAGTTTGAGGGGACAAGACAAGCAAGCAGCCCCAGTCTCTGTGCCTCTGTGCGAGCAGTGCCATGGGCAGATGAGGCTGAGCAACAGCTTTCCAGGCTAGCTCTTTCTGCCTGCGAGCTATCTGCAGACGTTCGCATTTTTGGAGCAGGGCTGCCGGATGCGCCCGGCACGGACCACCTAAGCTACTTTTCAAGACTGAGGGGACAAGACAAGCAAGCAGCCCCAGTCTCTGTGCCTCTGTGCGAGCAGTGCCATGGGCAGATGAGGCTGAGCAACAGCTTTCCAGGCTAGCTCTTTCTGCCTGCGAGCTATCTGCAGACATTCGCATTTTCGGAGCAGGGCTGCCGGATGCGCCCGGCACGGACCACCTAAGCTACGTTTGAAGTTTGAGGGGACAAGACAAGCAAGCAGCCCCAGTCTCTGTGCCTCTGTGCGAGCAGTGCCATGGGCAGATGAGGCTGAGCAACAGCTTTCCAGGCTAGCTCTTTCTGCCTGCGAGCTATCTGCAGACGTTCGCATTTTCGGAGCAGGGCTGCCGGAGGCGCCCGGCACGGACCACCTAAGCTACTTTTCAAGACTGAGGGGACAAGACAAGCAAGCAGCCCCAGTCTCTGTGCCTCTGTGCGAGCAGTGCCATGGGCAGATGAGGCTGAGCAACAGCTTTCCAGGGTAGCTCTTTCTGCCTGCGAGCTATCTGCAGACGTTCGCATTTTCGGAGCAGGGCTGCCGGAGGCGCCCGGCACGGACCACCTAAGCTACTTTTCAAGACTGAGGGGACAAGACAAGCAATCAGCCCCAGTCTCTGTGCCTCTGTGCGAGCAGTGCCATGGGCAGATGAGGCTGAGCAACAGCTTTCCAGGCTAGCTCTTTCTGCCTGCGAGCTATCTGCAGACGTTCGCATTTTCGGAGCAGGGCTGCCGGAGGCGCCCGGCACGGACCACCTAAGCTACTTTTCAAGACTGAGGGGACAAGACAAGCAAGCAGCCCCAGTCTCTGTGCCTCTGTGCGAGCAGTGCCATGGGCAGATGAGGCTGAGCAACAGCTTTCCAGGGTAGCTCTTTCTGCCTGCGAGCTATCTGCAGACGTTCGCATTTTCGGAGCAGGGCTGCCGGAGGCGCCCGGCACAGACCACCTAAGCTACGTTTGAAGTTTGAGGGGACAAGACAAGCAAGCAGCCCCAGTCTCTGTGCCTCTGTGCGAGCAGTGCCATGGGCAGATGAGGCTGAGCAACAGCTTTCCAGGCTAGCTCTTTCTGCCTGCGAGCTATCTGCAGACGTTCGCATTTTCGGAGCAGGGCTGCCGGATGCGCCCGGCACGGACCACCTAAGCTACGTTTGAAGTTTGAGGGGACAAGACAAGCAAGCAGCCCCAGTCTCTGTGCCTCTGTGCGAGCAGTGCCATGGGCAGATGAGGCTGAGCAACAGCTTTCCAGGCTAGCTCTTTCTGCCTGCGAGCTATCTGCAGACGTTCGCATTTTCGGAGCAGGGCTGCCGGAGACGCCCGGCACGGACCACCTAAGCTACATTTGAAGTTTGAGGGGACAAGACAAGCAAGCAGCCCCAGTCTCTGTGCCTCTGTGCGAGCAGTGCCATGGGCAGATGAGGCTGAGCAACAGCTTTCCAGGCTAGCTCTTTCTGCCTGCGAGCTATCTGCAGACGTTCGCATTTTCGGAGCACGGCTGCCGGAGGCCCCCGGCACAGACCACCTAAGCTACGTTTGAAGTTTGAGGGGACAAGACAAGCAAGCAGCCCCAGTCTCTGTGCCTCTGTGCGAGCAGTGCCATGGGCAGATGAGGCTGAGCAACAGCTTTCCAGGCTAGCTCTTTCTGCCTGCGAGCTATCTGCAGACGTTTGCATTTTCGGAGCAGGGCTGCCGGAGGCGCCCGGCACAGACCACCTAAGCTACGTTTGAAGTTTGAGGGGACAAGACAAGCAAGCAGCCCCAGTCTCTGTGCCTCTGTGCGAGCAGTGCCATGGGCAGATGAGGCTGAGCAACAGCTTCCCAGGCTAGCTCTTTCTGCCTGCGAGCTATCTGCAGACGTTTGCATTTTCGGAGCAGGGCTGCCGGAGACGCCCGGCACAGACCACCTAAGCTACTTTTCAAGACTGAGGGGACAAGACAAGCAAGCAGCCCCAGTCTCTGTGCCTCTGTGCGAGCAGTGCCATGGGCAGATGAGGCTGAGCAACAGCTTTCCAGGCTAGCTCTTTCTGCCTGCGAGCTATCTGCAGACGTTTGCATTTTCGGAGCAGGGCTGCCGGAGGCGCCCGGCACGGACCACCTAAGCTACTTTTCAAGACTGAGGGGACAAGACAAGCAAGCAGCCCCAGTCTCTGTGCCTCTGTGCGAGCAGTGCCATGGGCAGATGAGGCTGAGCAACAGCTATCAAGGCTAGCTCTTTCTGCCTGCGAGCTATCTGCAGACGTTCGCATTTTAGGAGCAGGGCTGCCGGAGGCGCCCAGCACGGACCACCTAAGCTACTTTTCAAGACTGAGGGGACAAGACAAGCAAGCAGCCCCAGTCTCTGTGCCTCTGTGCGAGCAGTGCCATGGCCAGATGAGGCTGAGCAACAGCTTTCCAGGCTAGCTCTTTCTGCCTGCGAGCTATCTGCAGACGTTCGCATTTTCGGAGCAGGGCTGCCGGAGGCGCCCGGCACGGACCACCTAAGCTACTTTTCAAGACTGAGGGGACAAGACAAGCAAGCAGCCCCAGTCTCTGTGCCTCTGTGCGAGCAGTGCCATGGGCAGATGAGGCTGAGCAACAGCTTTCCAGGCTAGCTCTTTCTGCCTGCGAGCTATCTGCAGACGTTCGCATTTTCGGAGCAGGGCTGCCGGAGACGCCCGGCACGGACCACCTAAGCTACATTTGAAGTTTGAGGGGACAAGACAAGCAAGCAGCCCCAGTCTCTGTGCCTCTGTGCGAGCAGTGCCATGGGCAGATGAGGCTGAGCAACAGCTTTCCAGGCTAGCTCTTTCTGCCTGCGAGCTATCTGCAGACGTTCGCATTTTCGGAGCACGGCTGCCGGAGGCGCCCGGCACAGACCACCTAAGCTACGTTTGAAGTTTGAGGGGACAAGACAAGCAAGCAGCCCCAGTCTCTGTGCCTCTGTGCGAGCAGTGCCATGGGCAGATGAGGCTGAGCAACAGCTTTCCAGGCTAGCTCTTTCTGCCTGCGAGCTATCTGCAGACGTTTGCATTTTCGGAGCAGGGCTGCCGGAGGCGCCCGGCACAGACCACCTAAGCTACGTTTGAAGTTTGAGGGGACAAGACAAGCAAGCAGCCCCAGTCTCTGTGCCTCTGTGCGAGCAGTGCCATGGGCAGATGAGGCTGAGCAACAGCTTCCCAGGCTAGCTCTTTCTGCCTGCGAGCTATCTGCAGACGTTTGCATTTTCGGAGCAGGGCTGCCGGAGGTGCCCGGCACAGACCACCTAAGCTACGTTTGAAGTTTGAGGGGACAAGACAAGCAAGCAGCCCCAGTCTCTGTGCCTCTGTGCGAGCAGTGCCATGGGCAGATGAGGCTGAGCAACAGCTTTCCAGGCTAGCTCTTTCTGCCTGCGAGCTATCTGCAGACGTCCGCATTTTTGGAGCAGGGCTGCCGGATGCGCCCGGCACTGACCACCTAAGCTACGTTTGAAGGTTGAGGGGACAAGACAAGCAAGCAGCCCCAGTCTCTGTGCCTCTGTGCGAGCAGTGCCATGGGCAGATGAGGCTGAGCAACAGCTTTCCAGGCTAGCTCTTTCTGCCTGCGAGCTATCTGCAGACGTTCGCATTTTCGGAGCACGGCTGCCGGAGGCGCCCGGCACAGACCACCAAAGCTACGTTTGAAGTTTGAGGGGAGAAGACAAGCAAGCAGCCCCAGTCTCTGTGCCTCTGTGCGAGCAGTGCCATGGGCAGATGAGGCTGAGCAACAGCTTTCCAGGCTAGCTCTTTCTGCCTGCGAGCTATCTGCAGACGTTTGCATTTTCGGAGCAGGGCTGCCGGAGGCGCCCGGCACAGACCACCTAAGCTACGTTTGAAGTTTGAGGGGACAAGACAAGCAAGCAGCCCCAGTCTCTGTGCCTCTGTGCGAGCAGTGCCATGGGCAGATGAGGCTGAGCAACAGCTTCCCAGGCTAGCTCTTTCTGCCTGCGAGCTATCTGCAGACGTTTGCATTTTCGGAGCAGGGCTGCCGGAGGCGCCCGGCACAGACCACCTAAGCTACGTTTGAAGTTTGAGGGGACAAGACAAGCAAGCAGCCCCAGTCTCTGTGCCTCTGTGCGAGCAGTGCCATGGGCAGATGAGGCTGAGCAACAGCTTTCCAGGCTAGCTCTTTCTGCCTGCGAGCTATCTGCAGACGTTCGCATTTTTGGAGCAGGGCTGCCGGATGCGCCCGGCACGGACCACCTAAGCTACTTTTCAAGACTGAGGGGACAAGACAAGCAAGCAGCCCCAGTCTCTGTGCCTCTGTGCGAGCAGTGCCATGGGCAGATGAGGCTGAGCAACAGCTTTCCAGGCTAGCTCTTTCTGCCTGCGAGCTATCTGCAGACATTCGCATTTTCGGAGCAGGGCTGCCGGATGCGCCCGGCACGGACCACCTAAGCTACGTTTGAAGTTTGAGGGGACAAGACAAGCAAGCAGCCCCAGTCTCTGTGCCTCTGTGCGAGCAGTGCCATGGGCAGATGAGGCTGAGCAACAGCTTTCCAGGCTAGCTCTTTCTGCCTGCGAGCTATCTGCAGACGTTCGCATTTTCGGAGCAGGGCTGCCGGAGGCGCCCGGCACGGACCACCTAAGCTACTTTTCAAGACTGAGGGGACAAGACAAGCAAGCAGCCCCAGTCTCTGTGCCTCTGTGCGAGCAGTGCCATGGGCAGATGAGGCTGAGCAACAGCTTTCCAGGGTAGCTCTTTCTGCCTGCGAGCTATCTGCAGACGTTCGCATTTTCGGAGCAGGGCTGCCGGAGGCGCCCGGCACGGACCACCTAAGCTACTTTTCAAGACTGAGGGGACAAGACAAGCAATCAGCCCCAGTCTCTGTGCCTCTGTGCGAGCAGTGCCATGGGCAGATGAGGCTGAGCAACAGCTTTCCAGGCTAGCTCTTTCTGCCTGTGAGCTATCTGCAGACGTTCGCATTTTCGCAGCAGGGCTGCCGGAGGCGCCCGGCACGGACCACCTAAGCTACTTTTCAAGACTGAGGGGACAAGACAAGCAAGCAGCCCCAGTCTCTGTGCCTCTGTGCGAGCAGTGCCATGGGCAGATGAGGCTGAGCAACAGCTTTCCAGGGTAGCTCTTTCTGCCTGCGAGCTATCTGCAGACGTTCGCATTTTCGGAGCAGGGCTGCCGGAGGCGCCCGGCACAGACCACCTAAGCTACGTTTGAAGTTTGAGGGGACAAGACAAGCAAGCAGCCCCAGTCTCTGTGCCTCTGTGCGAGCAGTGCCATGGGCAGATGAGGCTGAGCAACAGCTTTCCAGGCTAGCTCTTTCTGCCTGCGAGCTATCTGCAGACGTTCGCATTTTCGGAGCAGGGCTGCCGGATGCGCCCGGCACGGACCACCTAAGCTACGTTTGAAGTTTGAGGGGACAAGACAAGCAAGCAGCCCCAGTCTCTGTGCCTCTGTGCGAGCAGTGCCATGGGCAGATGAGGCTGAGCAACAGCTTTCCAGGCTAGCTCTTTCTGCCTGCGAGCTATCTGCAGACGTTCGCATTTTCGGAGCAGGGCTGCCGGAGACGCCCGGCACGGACCACCTAAGCTACATTTGAAGTTTGAGGGGACAAGACAAGCAAGCAGCCCCAGTCTCTGTGCCTCTGTGCGAGCAGTGCCATGGGCAGATGAGGCTGAGCAACAGCTTTCCAGGCTAGCTCTTTCTGCCTGCGAGCTATCTGCAGACGTTCGCATTTTCGGAGCACGGCTGCCGGAGGCCCCCGGCACAGACCACCTAAGCTACGTTTGAAGTTTGAGGGGACAAGACAAGCAAGCAGCCCCAGTCTCTGTGCCTCTGTGCGAGCAGTGCCATGGGCAGATGAGGCTGAGCAACAGCTTTCCAGGCTAGCTCTTTCTGCCTGCGAGCTATCTGCAGACGTTTGCATTTTCGGAGCAGGGCTGCCGGAGGCGCCCGGCACAGACCACCTAAGCTACGTTTGAAGTTTGAGGGGACAAGACAAGCAAGCAGCCCCAGTCTCTGTGCCTCTGTGCGAGCAGTGCCATGGGCAGATGAGGCTGAGCAACAGCTTCCCAGGCTAGCTCTTTCTGCCTGCGAGCTATCTGCAGACGTTTGCATTTTCGGAGCAGGGCTGCAGGAGACGCCCGGCACAGACCACCTAAGCTACTTTTCAAGACTGAGGGGACAAGACAAGCAAGCAGCCCCAGTCTCTGTGCCTCTGTGCGAGCAGTGCCATGGGCAGATGAGGCTGAGCAACAGCTTTCCAGGCTAGCTCTTTCTGCCTGCGAGCTATCTGCAGACGTTTGCATTTTCGGAGCAGGGCTGCCGGAGGCGCCCGGCACGGACCACCTAAGCTACTTTTCAAGACTGAGGGGACAAGACAAGCAAGCAGCCCCAGTCTCTGTGCCTCTGTGCGAGCAGTGCCATGGGCAGATGAGGCTGAGCAACAGCTATCAGGGCTAGCTCTTTCTGCCTGCGAGCTATCTGCAGACGTTCGCATTTTCGGAGCAGGGCTGCCGGAGGCGCCCGGCACGGACCACCTAAGCTACTTTTCAAGACTGAGGGGACAAGACAAGCAAGCAGCCCCAGTCTCTGTGCCTCTGTGCGAGCAGTGCCATGGCCAGATGAGGCTGAGCAACAGCTTTCCAGGCTAGCTCTTTCTGCCTGCGAGCTATCTGCAGACGTTCGCATTTTTGGAGCAGGGCTGCCGGAGGCGCCCGGCACGGACCACCTAAGCTACTTTTCAAGACTGAGGGGACAAGACAAGCAAGCAGCCCCAGTCTCTGTGCCTCTGTGCGAGCAGTGCCATGGGCAGATGAGGCTGAGCAACAGCTTTCCAGGCTAGCTCTTTCTGCCTGCGAGCTATCTGCAGACGTTCGCATTTTCGGAGCAGGGCTGCCGGAGACGCCCGGCACGGACCACCTAAGCTACATTTGAAGTTTGAGGGGACAAGACAAGCAAGCAGCCCCAGTCTCTGTGCCTCTGTGCGAGCAGTGCCATGGGCAGATGAGGCTGAGCAACAGCTTTCCAGGCTAGCTCTTTCTGCCTGCGAGCTATCTGCAGACGTTCGCATTTTCGGAGCACGGCTGCCGGAGGCGCCCGGCACAGACCACCTAAGCTACGTTTGAAGTTTGAGGGGACAAGACAAGCAAGCAGCCCCAGTCTCTGTGCCTCTGTGCGAGCAGTGCCATGGGCAGATGAGGCTGAGCAACAGCTTTCCAGGCTAGCTCTTTCTGCCTGCGAGCTATCTGCAGACGTTTGCATTTTCGGAGCAGGGCTGCCGGAGGCGCCCGGCACAGACCACCTAAGCTACGTTTGAAGTTTGAGGGGACAAGACAAGCAAGCAGCCCCAGTCTCTGTGCCTCTGTGCGAGCAGTGCCATGGGCAGATGAGGCTGAGCAACAGCTTCCCAGGCTAGCTCTTTCTGCCTGCGAGCTATCTGCAGACGTTTGCATTTTCGGAGCAGGGCTGCCGGAGGTGCCCGGCACAGACCACCTAAGCTACGTTTGAAGTTTGAGGGGACAAGACAAGCAAGCAGCCCCAGTCTCTGTGCCTCTGTGCGAGCAGTGCCATGGGCAGATGAGGCTGAGCAACAGCTTTCCAGGCTAGCTCTTTCTGCCTGCGAGCTATCTGCAGACGTCCGCATTTTTGGAGCAGGGCTGCCGGATGCGCCCGGCACTGACCACCTAAGCTACGTTTGAAGGTTGAGGGGACAAGACAAGCAAGCAGCCCCAGTCTCTGTGCCTCTGTGCGAGCAGTGCCATGGGCAGATGAGGCTGAGCAACAGCTTTCCAGGCTAGCTCTTTCTGCCTGCGAGCTATCTGCAGACGTTCGCATTTTCGGAGCACGGCTGCCGGAGGCGCCCGGCACAGACCACCAAAGCTACGTTTGAAGTTTGAGGGGAGAAGACAAGCAAGCAGCCCCAGTCTCTGTGCCTCTGTGCGAGCAGTGCCATGGGCAGATGAGGCTGAGCAACAGCTTTCCAGGCTAGCTCTTTCTGCCTGCGAGCTATCTGCAGACGTTTGCATTTTCGGAGCAGGGCTGCCGGAGGCGCCCGGCACAGACCACCTAAGCTACGTTTGAAGTTTGAGGGGACAAGACAAGCAAGCAGCCCCAGTCTCTGTGCCTCTGTGCGAGCAGTGCCATGGGCAGATGAGGCTGAGCAACAGCTTCCCAGGCTAGCTCTTTCTGCCTGCGAGCTATCTGCAGACGTTTGCATTTTCGGAGCAGGGCTGCCGGAGGCGCCCGGCACAGACCACCTAAGCTACGTTTGAAGTTTGAGGGGACAAGACAAGCAAGCAGCCCCAGTCTCTGTGCCTCTGTGCGAGCAGTGCCATGGGCAGATGAGGCTGAGCAACAGCTTTCCAGGCTAGCTCTTTCTGCCTGCGAGCTATCTGCAGACGTTCGCATTTTTGGAGCAGGGCTGCCGGATGCGCCCGGCACGGACCACCTAAGCTACTTTTCAAGACTGAGGGGACAAGACAAGCAAGCAGCCCCAGTCTCTGTGCCTCTGTGCGAGCAGTGCCATGGGCAGATGAGGCTGAGCAACAGCTTTCCAGGCTAGCTCTTTCTGCCTGCGAGCTATCTGCAGACATTCGCATTTTCGGAGCAGGGCTGCCGGATGCGCCCGGCACGGACCACCTAAGCTACGTTTGAAGTTTGAGGGGACAAGACAAGCAAGCAGCCCCAGTCTCTGTGCCTCTGTGCGAGCAGTGCCATGGGCAGATGAGGCTGAGCAACAGCTTTCCAGGCTAGCTCTTTCTGCCTGCGAGCTATCTGCAGACGTTCGCATTTTCGGAGCAGGGCTGCCGGAGGCGCCCGGCACGGACCACCTAAGCTACTTTTCAAGACTGAGGGGACAAGACAAGCAAGCAGCCCCAGTCTCTGTGCCTCTGTGCGAGCAGTGCCATGGGCAGATGAGGCTGAGCAACAGCTTTCCAGGGTAGCTCTTTCTGCCTGCGAGCTATCTGCAGACGTTCGCATTTTCGGAGCACGGCTGCCGGAGGCGCCCGGCACGGACCACCTAAGCTACTTTTCAAGACTGAGGGGACAAGACAAGCAATCAGCCCCAGTCTCTGTGCCTCTGTGCGAGCAGTGCCATGGGCAGATGAGGCTGAGCAACAGCTTTCCAGGCTAGCTCTTTCTGCCTGCGAGCTATCTGCAGACGTTCGCATTTTCGGAGCAGGGCTGCCGGAGGCGCCCGGCACGGACCACCTAAGCTACTTTTCAAGACTGAGGGGACAAGACAAGCAAGCAGCCCCAGTCTCTGTGCCTCTGTGCGAGCAGTGCCATGGGCAGATGAGGCTGAGCAACAGCTTTCCAGGGTAGCTCTTTCTGCCTGCGAGCTATCTGCAGACGTTCGCATTTTCGGAGCAGGGCTGCCGGAGGCGCCCGGCACAGACCACCTAAGCTACGTTTGAAGTTTGAGGGGACAAGACAAGCAAGCAGCCCCAGTCTCTGTGCCTCTGTGCGAGCAGTGCCATGGGCAGATGAGGCTGAGCAACAGCTTTCCAGGCTAGCTCTTTCTGCCTGCGAGCTATCTGCAGACGTTCGCATTTTTGGAGCAGGGCTGCCGGAGGCGCCCGGCACGGACCACCTAAGCTAATTTTCAAGACTGAGGGGACAAGACAAGCAATCAGCCCCAGTCTCTGTGCCTCTGTGCGAGCAGTGCCATGGGCAGATGAGGCTGAGCAACAGCTTTCCAGGCTAGCTCTTTCTGCCTGCGAGCTATCTGCAGACGTTCGCATTTTCGGAGCAGGGCTGCCGGAGGCGCCCGGCACAGACCACCTAAGCTACGTTTGAAGTTTGAGGGGACAAGACAAGCAAGCAGCCCCAGTCTCTGTGCCTCTGTGCGAGCAGTGCCATGGGCAGATGAGGCTGAGCAACAGCTTTCCAGGCTAGCTCTTTCTGCCTGCGAGCTATCTGCAGACGTTCGCATTTTCGGAGCAGGGCTGCCGGATGCGCCCGGCACGGACCACCTAAGCTACGTTTGAAGTTTGAGGGGACAAGACAAGCAAGCAGCCCCAGTCTCTGTGCCTCTGTGCGAGCAGTGCCATGGGCAGATGAGGCTGAGCAACAGCTTTCCAGGCTAGCTCTTTCTGCCTGCGAGCTATCTGCAGACGTTCGCATTTTCGGAGCAGGGCTGCCGGAGACACCCGGCACAGACCACCTAAGCTACATTTGAAGTTTGAGGGGACAAGACAAGCAAGCAGCCCCAGTCTCTGTGCCTCTGTGCGAGCAGTGCCATGGGCAGATGAGGCTGAGCAACAGCTTTCCAGGCTAGCTCTTTCTGCCTGCGAGCTATCTGCAGACGTTTGCATTTTCGGAGCAGGGCTGCCGGAGGCGCCCGGCACAGACCACCTAAGCTACGTTTGAAGTTTGAGGGGACAAGACAAGCAAGCAGCCCCAGTCTCTGTGCCTCTGTGCGAGCAGTGCCATGGGCAGATGAGGCTGAGCAACAGCTTCCCAGGCTAGCTCTTTCTGCCTGCGAGCTATCTGCAGACGTTTGCATTTTCGGAGCAGGGCTGCCGGAGGCGCCCGGCACGGACCACCTAAGCTACTTTTCAAGACTGAGGGGACAAGACAAGCAAACAGCCCCAGTCTCTGTGCCTCTGTGCGAGCAGTGCCATGGGCAGAGGAGGCTGAGCAACAGCTTTCCAGGCTAGCTCTTTCTGCCTGCGAGCTATCTGCAGACGTTCGCATTTTCGGAGCAGGGCTGCCGGAGGCGCCCGGCACGGACCACCTAAGCTACTTTTCAAGACTGAGGGGACAAGACAAGCAAGCAGCCCCAGTCTCTGTGCCTCTGTGCGAGCAGTGCCATGGGCAGATGAGGCTGAGCAACAGCTTTCCAGGCTAGCTCTTTCTGCCTGCGAGCTATCTGCAGACGTTCGCATTTTTGGAGCAGGGCTGCCGGAGGCGCCCGGCACGGACCACCTAAGCTAATTTTCAAGACTGAGGGGACAAGACAAGCAATCAGCCCCAGTCTCTGTGCCTCTGTGCGAGCAGTGCCATGGGCAGATGAGGCTGAGCAACAGCTTTCCAGGCTAGCTCTTTCTGCCTGCGAGCTATCTGCAGACGTTCGCATTTTCGGAGCAGGGCTGCCGGATGCGCCCGGCACGGACCACCTAAGCTACGTTTGAAGTTTGAGGGGACAAGACAAGCAAGCAGCCCCAGTCTCTGTGCCTCTGTGCGAGCAGTGCCATGGGCAGATGAGGCTGAGCAACAGCTTTCCAGGCTAGCTCTTTCTGCCTGCGAGCTATCTGCAGACGTTCGCATTTTCGGAGCAGGGCTGCCGGAGACACCCGGCACGGACCACCTAAGCTACATTTGAAGTTTGAGGGGACAAGACAAGCAAGCAGCCCCAGTCTCTGTGCCTCTGTGCGAGCAGTGCCATGGGCAGATGAGGCTGAGCAACAGCTTTCCAGGCTAGCTCTTTCTGCCTGCGAGCTATCTGCAGACGTTCGCATTTTCGGAGCACGGCTGCCGGAGGCGCCCGGCACAGACCACCAAAGCTACGTTTGAAGTTTGAGGGGAGAAGACAAGCAAGCAGCCCCAGTCTCTGTGCCTCTGTGCGAGCAGTGCCATGGGCAGATGAGGCTGAGCAACAGCTTTCCAGGCTAGCTCTTTCTGCCTGCGAGCTATCTGCAGACGTTTGCATTTTCGGAGCAGGGCTGCCGGAGGCGCCCGGCACAGACCACCTAAGCTACGTTTGAAGTTTGAGGGGACAAGACAAGCAAGCAGCCCCAGTCTCTGTGCCTCTGTGCGAGCAGTGCCATGGGCAGATGAGGCTGAGCAACAGCTTCCCAGGCTAGCTCTTTCTGCCTGCGAGCTATCTGCAGACGTTTGCATTTTCGGAGCAGGGCTGCCGGAGGCGCCCGGCACAGACCACCTAAGCTACTTTTCAAGACTGAGGGGACAAGACAAGCAAGCAGCCCCAGTCTCTGTGCCTCTGTGCGAGCAGTGCCATGGGCAGATGAGGCTGAGCAACAGCTTTCCAGGCTAGCTCTTTCTGCCTGCGAGCTATCTGCAGACGTTCGCATTTTTGGAGCAGGGCTGCCGGATGCGCCCGGCACGGACCACCTAAGCTACTTTTCAAGACTGAGGGGACAAGACAAGCAAGCAGCCCCAGTCTCTGTGCCTCTGTGCGAGCAGTGCCATGGGCAGATGAGGCTGAGCAACAGCTTTCCAGGCTAGCTCTTTCTGCCTGTGAGCTATCTGCAGACGTTTGCATTTTCGGAGCAGGGCTGCCGGAGACGCCCGGCACAGACCACCTAAGCTACGTTTGAAGTTTGAGGGGACAAGACAAGCAAGCAGCCCCAGTCTCTGTGCCTCTGTGCGAGCAGTGCCATGGGCAGATGAGGCTGAGCAACAGCTTTCCAGGCTAGCTCTTTCTGGCTGCGAGCTATCTGCAGACGTTTGCATTTTCGGAGCAGGGCTGCCGGAGGCGCCCGGCACGGACCACCTAAGCTACGTTTGAAGTTTGAGGGGACAAGACAAGCAAGCAGCCCCAGTCTCTGTGCCTCTGTGCGAGCAGTGCCATGGGCAGATGAGGCTGAGCAACAGCTATCAAGGCTAGCTCTTTCTGCCTGCGAGCTATCTGCAGACGTTCGCATTTTCGGAGCAGGCCTGCCAAATGCGCCAGGAACGGACCACCTAGCTACGTTTGAAGTTTGAGGGAACAAGACAAGCAAGCAGCCCCAGTCTCTGTGCCTCTGTGCGAGCAGTGCCATGGGCAGATGAGGCTGAGCAACAGCTTTCCAGGCTAGCTCTTTCTGCCTGCGAGCTACCTGCAGACGTTTGCATTTTCGGAGCAGGGCTGCCGGAGGCGCCCGGCACGGACCACCTAAGCTACTTTTCAAGACTGAGGGGACAAGACAAGCAAGCAGCCCCAGTCTCTGTGCCTCTGTGCGAGCAGTGCCATGGGCAGATGAGGCTGACCAACAGCTTTCCAGGCTAGCTCTTTCTGCCTGCGAGCTATCTGCAGACGTTCGCATTTTCGGAGCAGGGCTGCCGGAGGCGCCCGGCACGGACCACCTAAGCTAATTTTCAAGACTGAGGGGACAAGACAAGCAATCAGCCCCAGTCTCTGTGCCTCTGTGCGAGCAGTGCCATGGGCAGATGAGGCTGAGCAACAGCTTTCCAGGCTAGCTCTTTCTGCCTGCGAGCTATCTGCAGACGTTCGCATTTTCGGAGCAGGGCTGCCGGAGGCGCCCGGCACGGACCACCTAAGCTACGTTTGAAGTTTGAGGGGACAAGACAAGCAAGCAGCCCCAGTCTCTGTGCCTCTGTGCGAGCAGTGCCATGGGCAGATGAGGCTGAGCAACAGCTTTACAGGGTAGCTCTTTCTGCCTGCGAGCTATCTGCAGACGTTCGCATTTTCGGAGCAGGGCTGCCGGAGGCGCCCGGCACGGACCACCTAAGCTACTTTTCAAGACTGAGGGGACAAGACAAGCAAGCAGCCCCAGTCTCTGTGCCTCTGTGCGAGCAGTGCCATGGGCAGATGAGGCTGAGCAACAGCTTTCCAGGCTAGCTCTTTCTGCCTGCGAGCTATCTGCAGACGTTCGCATTTTTGGAGCAGGGCTGCCGGAGGCGCCCGGCACGGACCACCTAAGCTAATTTTCAAGACTGAGGGGACAAGACAAGCAATCAGCCCCAGTCTCTGTGCCTCTGTGCGAGCAGTGCCATGGGCAGATGAGGCTGAGCAACAGCTTTCCAGGCTAGCTCTTTCTGCCTGCGAGCTATCTGCAGACGTTCGCATTTTCGGAGCAGGGCTGCCGGAGGCGCCCGGCACGGACCACCTAAGCTACGTTTGAAGTTTGAGGGGACAAGACAAGCAAGCAGCCCCAGTCTCTGTGCCTCTGTGCGAGCAGTGCCATGGGCAGATGAGGCTGAGCAACAGCTTTCCAGGCTAGCTCTTTCTGCCTGCGAGCTATCTGCAGACGTTTGCATTTTCGGAGCAGGGCTGCCGGATGCGCCCGGCACGGACCACCTAAGCTACGTTTGAAGTTTGAGGGGACAAGACAAGCAAGCAGCCCCAGTCTCTGTGCCTCTGTGCGAGCAGTGCCATGGGCAGATGAGGCTGAGCAACAGCTTTCCAGGCTAGCTCTTTCTGCCTGCGAGCTATCTGCAGACGTTCGCATTTTCGGAGCAGGGCTGCCGGAGACACCCGGCACGGACCACCTAAGCTACATTTGAAGTTTGAGGGGACAAGACAAGCAAGCAGCCCCAGTCTCTGTGCCTCTGTGCGAGCAGTGCCATGGGCAGATGAGGCTGAGCAACAGCTTTCCAGGCTAGCTCTTTCTGCCTGCGAGCTATCTGCAGACGTTCGCATTTTCGGAGCACGGCTGCCGGAGGCGCCCGGCACAGACCACCAAAGCTACGTTTGAAGTTTGAGGGGAGAAGACAAGCAAGCAGCCCCAGTCTCTGTGCCTCTGTGCGAGCAGTGCCATGGGCAGATGAGGCTGAGCAACAGCTTTCCAGGCTAGCTCTTTCTGCCTGCGAGCTATCTGCAGACGTTTGCATTTTCGGAGCAGGGCTGCCGGAGGCGCCCGGCACAGACCACCTAAGCTACGTTTGAAGTTTGAGGGGACAAGACAAGCAAGCAGCCCCAGTCTCTGTGCCTCTGTGCGAGCAGTGCCATGGGCAGATGAGGCTGAGCAACAGCTTCCCAGGCTAGCTCTTTCTGCCTGCGAGCTATCTGCATACGTTCGCATTTTTGGAGCAGGGCTGCCGGATGCGCCCGGCACGGACCACCTAAGCTACTTTTCAAGACTGAGGGGACAAGACAAGCAAGCAGCCCCAGTCTCTGTGCCTCTGTGCGAGCAGTGCCATGGGCAGATGAGGCTGAGCAACAGCTTTCCAGGCTAGCTCTTTCTGCCTGCGAGCTATCTGCAGACGTTCGCATTTTCGGAGCAGGGCTGCCGGAGACGCCCGGCACAGACCACCTAAGCTACGTTTGAAGTTTGAGGGGACAAGACAATCAACAGCCCCAGTCTCTGTGCCTCTGTGCGAGCAGTGCCATGGGCAGATGAGGCTGAGCAACAGCTTTCCAGGCTAGCTCTTTCTGCCTGCGAGCTATCTGCAGACGTTTGCATTTTCGGAGCAGGGCTGCCGGAGGCGCCCGGCACAGACCACCTAAGATACGTTTGAAGTTTGAGGGGACAAGACAAGCAAGCAGCCCCAGTCTCTGTGCCTCTGTGCGAGCAGTGCCATGGGCAGATGAGGCTGAGCAACAGCTTTCCAGGCTAGCTCTTTCTGCCTGCGAGCTATCTGCAGACGTTTGCATTTTCGGAGCAGGGCTGCCGGAGGCGCCCGGCACGGACCACCTAAGCTACTTTTCAAGACTGAGGGGACAAGACAAGCAAGCAGCCCCAGTCTCTGTGCCTCTGTGCGAGCAGTGCCATGGGCAGATGAGGCTGAGCAACAGCTATCAAGGCTAGCTCTTTCTGCCTGCGAGCTATCTGCAGACGTTCGCATTTTCGGAGCAGGCCTGCCAAATGCGCCAGGAACGGACCACCTAGCTACGTTTGAAGTTTGAGGGGACAAGACAAGCAAGCAGCCCCAGTCTCTGTGCCTCTGTGCGAGCAGTGCCATGGGCAGATGAGGCTGAGCAACAGCTTTCCAGGCTAGCTCTTTCTGCCTGCGAGCTACCTGCAGACGTTTGCATTTTCGGAGCAGGGCTGCCGGAGGCGCCCGGCACGGACCACCTAAGCTACTTTTCAAGACTGAGGGGACAAGACAAGCAAGCAGCCCCAGTCTCTGTGCCTCTGTGCGAGCAGTGCCATGGGCAGATGAGGCTGACCAACAGCTTTCCAGGCTAGCTCTTTCTGCCTGCGAGCTATCTGCAGACGTTCGCATTTTCGGAGCAGGGCTGCCGGAGGCGCCCGGCACGGACCACCTAAGCTAATTTTCAAGACTGAGGGGACAAGACAAGCAATCAGCCCCAGTCTCTGTGCCTCTGTGCGAGCAGTGCCATGGGCAGATGAGGCTGAGCAACAGCTTTCCAGGCTAGCTCTTTCTGCCTGCGAGCTATCTGCAGACGTTCGCATTTTCGGAGCAGGGCTGCCGGAGGCGCCCGGCACGGACCACCTAAGCTACTTTTCAAGACTGAGGGGACAAGACAAGCAAGCAGCCCCAGTCTCTGTGCCTCTGTGCGAGCAGTGCCATGGGCAGATGAGGCTGAGCAACAGCTTTCCAGGCTAGCTTTTTCTGCCTGCGAGCTATCTGCAGACGTTTGCATTTTCGGAGCAGGGCTGCCGGAGGCGCCCGGTACGGACCACCTAAGCTACGTTTGAAGTTTGAGGGGACAAGACAAGCAAGCAGCCCCAGTCTCTGTGCCTCTGTGCGAGCAGTGCCATGGGCAGATGAGGCTGAGCAACAGCTTTCCAGGCTAGCTCTTTCTGCCTGCGAGCTATCTGCAGACGTTCGCATTTTCGGAGCAGGGCTGCCGGATGCGCCCGGCACGGACCACCTAAGCTACGTTTGAAGATTGAGGGGACAAGACAAGCAAGCAGCCCCAGTCTCTGTGCCTCTGTGCGAGCAGTGCCATGGGCAGATGAGGCTGAGCAACAGCTTTCCAGGCTAGCTCTTTCTGCCTGCGAGCTATCTGCAGACGTTCGCATTTTCGGAGCAGGGCTGCCGGAGACGCCCGGCACGGACCACCTAAGCTACGTTTGAAGTTTGAGGGGACAAGACAAGCAAGCAGCCCCAGTCTCTGTGCCTCTGTGCGAGCAGTGCCATGGGCAGATGAGGCTGAGCAACAGCTTTCCAGGCTAGCTATTTCTGCCTGCGAGCTATCTGCAGACGTTCGCATTTTCGGAGCAGGGCTGCCGGAGGCGCCCGGCACAGACCACCTAAGCTACGTTTGAAGTTTGAGGGGACAAGACAAGCAAGCAGCCCCAGTCTCTGTGCCTCTGTGCGAGCAGTGCCATGGGCAGATGAGGCTGAGCAACAGCTTCCCAGGCTAGCTCTTTCTGCCTGCGAGCTATCTGCAGACGTTTGCATTTTCGGAGCAGGGCTGCCGGAGGCGCCCGGCACAGACCACCTAAGCTACGTTTGAAGTTTGAGGGGACAAGACAAGCAAGCAGCCCCAGTCTCTGTGCCTCTGTGCGAGCAGTGCCATGGGCAGATGAGGCTGAGCAACAGCTTTCCAGGCTAGCTCTTTCTGCCTGCGAGCTATCTGCAGACGTTTGCATTTTCGGAGCAGGGCTGCCGGAGGCGCCCGGCACGGACCACCTAAGCTACTTTTCAAGACTGAGGGGACAAGACAAGCAAGCAGCCCCAGTCTCTGTGCCTCTGTGCGAGCAGTGCCATGGGCAGATGAGGCTGAGCAACAGCTATCAAGGCTAGCTCTTTCTGCCTGCGAGCTATCTGCAGACGTTCGCATTTTTGGAGCAGGCCTGCTAGATGCGCCAGGAACGGACCACCTAGCTACGTTTGATTTTTGAGGGGACAAGACAAGCAAGCAGCCCCAGTCTCTGTGCCTCTGTGCGAGCAGTGCCATGGGCAGATGAGGCTGAGCAACAGCTTTCCAGGCTAGCTCTTTCTGCCTGCGAGCTATCTGCAGACGTTTGCATTTTCGGAGCAGGGCTGCCGGAGGCGCCCGGCACGGACCACCTAAGCTACATTTGAAGTTTGAGGGGACAAGACAAGCAAGCAGCCCCAGTCTCTGTGCCTCTGTGCGAGCAGTGCCATGGGCAGATGAGGCTGAGCAACAGCTTTCCAGGCTAGCTCTTTCTGCCTGCGAGCTATCTGCAGACGTTCGAATTTTCGGAGCAGGGCTGCCGGAGGCGCCCGGCACAGACCACCTAAGCTACGTTTGAAGTTTGAGGGGACAAGACAAGCAAGCAGCCCCAGTCTCTGTGCCTCTGTGCGAGCAGTGCCATGGGCAGATGAGGCTGAGCAACAGCTTTCCAGGCTAGCTCTTTCTGCCTGCGAGCTATCTGCAGACGTTCGCATTTTAGGAGCAGGGCTGCCGGAGGCGCCCGGCACGGACCACCTAAGCTACTTTTCAAGACTGAGGGGACAAGACAAGCAAGCAGCCCCAGTCTCTGTGCCTCTGTGCGAGCAGTGCCATGGCCAGATGAGGCTGAGCAACAGCTTTCCAGGCTAGCTCTTTCTGCCTGCGAGCTATCTGCAGACGTTCGCATTTTTGGAGCAGGGCTGCCGGAGGCGCCCGGCACGGACCACCTAATCTACTTTTCAAGACTGAGGGGACAAGACAAGCAAGCAGCCCCAGTCTCTGTGCCTCTGTGCGAGCAGTGCCATGGGCAGATGAGGCTGAGCAACAGCTTTCCAGGCTAGCTCTTTCTGCCTGCGAGCTATCTGCAGACGTTCGCATTTTCGGAGCAGGGCTGCCGGAGACGCCCGGCACGGAGCACCTCAGCTACATTTGAAGTTTGAGGGGACAAGACAAGCAAGCAGCCCCAGTCTCTGTGCCTCTGTGCGAGCAGTGCCATGGGCAGATGAGGCTGAGCAACAGCTTTCCAGGCTAGCTCTTTCTGCCTGCGAGCTATCTGCAGACGTTCGCATTTTCGGAGCAGGGCTGCCGGAGGCGCCCGGCACAGACCACCTAAGCTACGTTTGAAGTTTGAGGGGACAAGACAAGCAAGCAGCCCCAGTCTCTGTGCCTCTGTGCGAGCAGTGCCATGGGCAGATGAGGCTGAGCAACAGCTTTCCAGGCTAGCTCTTTCTGCCTGCGAGCTATCTGCAGACGTTTGCATTTTCGGAGCAGGGCTGCCGGAGGCGCCCGGCACAGACCACCTAAGCTACGTTTGAAGTTTGAGGGGACAAGACAAGCAAGCAGCCCCAGTCTCTGTGCCTCTGTGCGAGCAGTGCCATGGGCAGATGAGGCTGAGCAACAGCTTCACAGGCTAGCTCTTTCTGCCTGCGAGCTATCTGCAGACGTTTGCATTTTCGGAGCAGGGCTGCCGGAGGCGCCCGGCACAGACCACCTAAGCTACGTTTGAAGTTTGAGGGGACAAGACAAGCAAGCAGCCCCAGTCTCTGTGCCTCTGTGCGAGCAGTGCCATGGGCAGATGAGGCTGAGCAACAGCTTTCCAGGCTAGCTCTTTCTGCCTGCGAGCTATCTGCAGACGTCCGCATTTTTGGAGCAGGGCTGCCGGATGCGCCCGGCACTGACCACCTAAGCTACGTTTGAAGGTTGAGGGGACAAGACAAGCAAGCAGCCCCAGTCTCTGTGCCTCTGTGCGAGCAGTGCCATGGGCAGATGAGGCTGAGCAACAGCTTTCCAGGCTAGCTCTTTCTGCCTGCGAGCTATCTGCAGACGTTCGCATTTTCGGAGCAGGGCTGCCGGAGACGCCCGGCACAGACCACCTAAGCTACTTTTCAAGACTGAGGGGACAAGACAAGCAAGCAGCCCCAGTCTCTGTGCCTCTGTGCGAGCAGTGCCATGGGCAGATGAGGCTGAGCAACAGCTTTCCAGGCTAGCTCTTTCTGCCTGCGAGCTATCTGCAGACGTTTGCATTTTCGGAGCAGGGCTGCCGGAGGCGCCCGGCACAGACCACCTAAGCTACGTTTGAAGTTTGAGGGGACAAGACAAGCAAGCAGCCCCAGTCTCTGTGCCTCTGTGCGAGCAGTGCCATGGGCAGATGAGGCTGAGCAACAGCTTTCCAGGCTAGCTTTTTCTGCCTGCGAGCTATCTGCAGACGTTTGCATTTTCGGAGCAGGGCTGCCGGAGGCGCCCGGCACGGACCACCTAAGCTACTTTTCAAGACTGAGGGGACAAGACAAGCAAGCAGCCCCAGTCTCTGTGCCTCTGTGCGAGCAGTGCCATGGGCAGATGAGGCTGAGCAACAGCTATCAAGGCTAGCTCTTTCTGCCTGCGAGCTATCTGCAGACGTTCGCATTTTCAGAGCAGGCCTGCCGGATGCGCCAGGAACGGACCACCTAGCTACGTTTGATTTTTGAGGGGACAAGACAAGCAAGCAGCCCCAGTCTCTGTGCCTCTGTGCGAGCAGTGCCATGGGCAGATGAGGCTGAGCAACAGCTTTCCAGGCTAGCTCTTTCTGCCTGCGAGCTATCTGCAGACGTTTGCATTTTCGGAGCAGGGCTGCCGGAGGCGCCCGGCACGGACCACCTAAGCTACATTTGAAGTTTGAGGGGACAAGACAAGCAAGCAGCCCCAGTCTCTGTGCCTCTGTGCGAGCAGTGCCATGGGCAGATGAGGCTGAGCAACAGCTTTCCAGGCTAGCTCTTTCTGCCTGCGAGCTATCTGCAGACGTTCGCATTTTTGGAGCAGGGCTGCCGGAGGCGCCCGGCACAGACCACCTAAGCTACTTTTCAAGACTGAGGGGACAAGACAAGCAAGCAGCCCCAGTCTCTGTGCCTCTGTGCGAGCAGTGCCATGGGCAGATGAGGCTGAGCAACAGCTTTCCAGGCTAGCTCTTTCTGCCTGCGAGCTATCTGCAGACGTACGCATTTTCGGAGCAGGGCTGCCGGAGACGCCCGGCACGGACCACCTAAGCTACATTTGAAGTTTGAGGGGACAAGACAAGCAAGCAGCCCCAGTCTCTGTGCCTCTGTGCGAGCAGTGCCATGGGCAGATGAGGCTGAGCAACAGCTTTCCAGGCTAGCTCTTTCTGCCTGCGAGCTATCTGCAGACGTTTGCATTTTCGGAGCAGGGCTGCCGGAGGCGCCCGGCACAGACCACCTAAGCTACGTTTGAAGTTTGAGGGGACAAGACAAGCAAGCAGCCCCAGTCTCTGTGCCTCTGTGCGAGCAGTGCCATGGGCAGATGAGGCTGAGCAACAGCTTCCCAGGCTAGCTCTTTCTGCCTGCGAGCTATCTGCAGACGTTTGCATTTTCGGAGCAGGGCTGCCGGAGGCGCCCGGCACAGACCACCTAAGCTACGTTTGAAGTTTGAGGGGACAAGACAAGCAAGTAGCCCCAGTCTCTGTGCCTCTGTGCGAGCAGTGCCATGGGCAGATGAGGCTGAGCAACAGCTTTCCAGGCTAGCTCTTTCTGCCTGCGAGCTATCTGCAGACGTTCGCATTTTTGGAGCAGGGCTGCCGGATGCGCCCGGCACGGACCACCTAAGCTACGTTTGAAGTTTGAGGGGACAAGACAAGCAAGCAGCCCCAGTCTCTGTGCCTCTGTGCGAGCAGTGCCATGGGCAGATGAGGCTGAGCAACAGCTTTCCAGGCTAGCTCTTTCTGCCTGCGAGCTATCTGCAGACGTTCGCATTTTCGGAGCAGGGCTGCCGGAGACGCCCGGCACAGACCACCTAAGCTACTTTTCAAGACTGAGGGGACAAGACAAGCAAGCAGCCCCAGTCTCTGTGCCTCTGTGCGAGCAGTGCCATGGGCAGATGAGGCTGAGCAACAGCTTTCCAGGCTAGCTCTTTCTGCCCGCGAGCTATCTGCAGACGTTTGCATTTTCGGAGCAGGGCTGCCGGAGGCGCCCGGCACAGACCACCTAAGCTACGTTTGAAGTTTGAGGGGACAAGACAAGCAAGCAGCCCCAGTCTCTGTGCCTCTGTGCGAGCAGTGCCATGGGCAGATGAGGCTGAGCAACAGCTTTCCAGGCTAGCTTTTTCTGCCTGCGAGCTATCTGCAGACGTTTGCATTTTCGGAGCAGGGCTGCTGGAGGCGCCCGGCACGGACCACCTAAGCTACTTTTCAAGACTGAGGGGACAAGACAAGCAAGCAGCCCCAGTCTCTGTGCCTCTGTGCGAGCAGTGCCATGGGCAGATGAGGCTGAGCGACAGCTATCAAGGCTAGCTCTTTCTGCCTGCGAGCTATCTGCAGACGTTCGCATTTTTGGAGCAGGCCTGCTAGATGCGCCAGGAACGGACCACCTAGCTACGTTTGATTTTTGAGGGGACAAGACAAGCAAGCAGCCCCAGTCTCTGTGCCTCTGTGCGAGCAGTGCCATGGGCAGATGAGGCTGAGCAACAGCTTTCCAGGCTAGCTCTTTCTGCCTGCGAGCTATCTGCAGACATTTGCATTTTCGGAGCAGGGCTGCCGGAGGCGCCCGGCACGGACCACCTAAGCTACATTTGAAGTTTGAGGGGACAAGACAAGCAAGCAGCCCCAGTCTCTGTGCCTCTGTGCGAGCAGTGCCATGGGCAGATGAGGCTGAGCAACAGCTTTCCAGGCTAGCTCTTTCTGCCTGCGAGCTATCTGCAGACGTTCGCATTTTCGGAGCAGGGCTGCCGGAGGCGCCCGGCACAGACCACCTAAGCTACGTTTGAAGTTTGAGGGGACAAGACAAGCAAGCAGCCCCAGTCTCTGTGCCTCTGTGCGAGCAGTGCCATGGGCAGATGAGGCTGAGCAACAGCTTTCCAGGCTAGCTCTTTCTGCCTGCGAGCTATCTGCAGACGTTTGCATTTTCGGAGCAGGGCTGCCGGAGGCGCCCGGCACGGACCACCTAAGCTACTTTTCAAGACTGAGGGAACAAGACAAGCAAGCAGCCCCAGTCTCTGTGCCTCTGTGCGAGCAGTGCCATGGGCAGATGAGGCTGAGCAACAGCTTCCCAGGCTAGCTCTTTCTGCCTGCGAGCTATCTGCAGACGTTTGCATTTTCGGAGCAGGGCTGCCGGAGGCGCCCGGCACGGACCACCTAAGCTACGTTTGAAGTTTGAGGGGACAAGACAAGCAAGCAGCCCCAGTCTCTGTGCCTCTGTGCGAGCAGTGCCATGGGCAGATGAGGCTGAGCAACAGCTTTCCAGGCTAGCTCTTTCTGCCTGCGAGCTATCTGCAGACGTCCGCATTTTTGGAGCAGGGCTGCCGGATGCGCCCGGCACTGACCACCTAAGCTACGTTTGAAGGTTGAGGGGACAAGACAAGCAAGCAGCCCCAGTCTCTGTGCCTCTGTGCGAGCAGTGCCATGGGCAGATGAGGCTGAGCAACAGCTTTCCAGGCTAGCTCTTTCTGTCTGCGAGCTATCTGCAGACGTTCGCATTTTCGGAGCAGGGCTGCCGGAGGCGCCCGGCACAGACCACCTAAGATACTTTTCAAGACTGAGGGGACAAGACAAGCAAGCAGCCCCAGTCTCTGTGCCTCTGTGCGAGCAGTGCCATGGGCAGATGAGGCTGAGCAACAGCTTTCCAGGCTAGCTCTTTCTGCCTGCGAGCTATCTGCAGACGTTTGCATTTTCGGAGCAGGGCTGCCGGAGGCGCCCGGCACAGACCACCTAAGCTACGTTTGAAGTTTGAGGGGACAAGACAAGCAAGCAGCCCCAGTCTCTGTGCCTCTGTGCGAGCAGTGCCATGGGCAGATGAGGCTGAGCAACAGCTTTCCAGGCTAGCTTTTTCTGCCTGCGAGCTATCTGCAGACGTTTGCATTTTCGGAGCAGGGCTGCCGGAGGCGCCCGGCACGGACCACCTAAGCTACGTTTGAAGGTTGAGGGGACAAGACAAGCAAGCAGCCCCAGTCTCTGTGCCTCTGTGCGAGCAGTGCCATGGGCAGATGAGGCTGAGCAACAGCTTTCCAGGCTAGCTCTTTCTGCCTGCGAGCTATCTGCAGACGTTCGCATTTTCGGAGCAGGGCTGCCGGAGACGCCCGGCACAGACCACCTAAGCTACTTTTCAAGACTGAGGGGACAAGACAAGCAAGCAGCCCCAGTCTCTGTGCCTCTGTGCGAGCAGTGCCATGGGCAGATGAGGCTGAGCAACAGCTTTCCAGGCTAGCTCTTTCTGCCTGCGAGCTATCTGCAGACGTTTGCATTTTCGGAGCAGGGCTGCCGGAGGCGCCCGGCACAGACCACCTAAGCTACGTTTGAAGTTTGAGGGGACAAGACAAGCAAGCAGCCCCAGTCTCTGTGCCTCTGTGCGAGCAGTGCCATGGGCAGATGAGGCTGAGCAACAGCTATCAAGGCTAGCTCTTTCTGCCTGCGAGCTATCTGCAGACGTTCGCATTTTCGGAGCAGGCCTGCCGGATGCGCCAGGAACGGACCACCTAGCTAAGTTTGATTTTTGAGGGGACAAGACAAGCAAGCAGCCCCAGTCTCTGTGCCTCTGTGCGAGCAGTGCCATGGGCAGATGAGGCTGAGCAACAGCTATCAAGGCTAGCTCTTTCTGCCTGCGAGCTATCTGCAGACGTTCGCATTTTCGGAGCAGGCCTGCCAGATGCGCCAGGAACGGACCACCTAGCTACGTTTGATTTTTGAGGGTACAAGACAAGCAAGCAGCCCCAGTCTCTGTGCCTCTGTGCGAGCAGTGCCATGGGCAGATGAGGCTGAGCAACAGCTTTCCAGGCTAGCTTTTTCTGCCTGCGAGCTATCTGCAGACGTTTGCATTTTCGGAGCAGGGCTGCCGGAGGCGCCCGGCACAGACCACCTAAGCTACGTTTGAAGTTTGAGGGGACAAGACAAGCAAGCAGCCCCAGTCTCTGTGCCTCTGTGCGAGCAGTGCCATGGGCAGATGAGGCTGAGCAACAGCTTTCCAGGCTAGCTTTTTCTGCCTGCGAGCTATCTGCAGACGTTTGCATTTTCGGAGCAGGGCTGCCGGAGGCGCCCGGCACGGACCACCTAAGATACTTTTCAAGACTGAGGGGACAAGACAAGCAAGCAGCCCCAGTCTCTGTGCCTCTGTGCGAGCAGTGCCATGGGCAGATGAGGCTGAGCAACAGCTATCAAGGCTAGCTCTTTCTGCCTGCGAGCTATCTGCAGACGTTCGCATTTTCGGAGCAGGCCTGCCAGATGCGCCAGGAACGGACCACCTAGCTACGTTTGATTTTTGAGGGTACAAGACAAGCAAGCAGCCCCAGTCTCTGTGCCTCTGTGCGAGCAGTGCCATGGGCAGATGAGGCTGAGCAACAGCTTTCCAGGCTAGCTCTTTCTGCCTGCGAGCTATCTGCAGACGTTTGCATTTTCGGAGCAGGGCTGCCGGAGGCGCCCGGCACGGACCACCTAAGCTACATTTGAAGTTTGAGGGGACAAGACAAGCAAGCAGCCCCAGTCTCTGTGCCTCTGTGCGAGCAGTGCCATGGGCAGATGAGGCTGAGCAACAGCTTTCCAGGCTAGCTCTTTCTGCCTGCGAGCTATCTGCAGACGTTCGCATTTTCGGAGCAGGGCTGCCGGAGGCGCCCGGCACGGACCACCTAAGCTACTTTTCAAGACTGAGGGGACAAGACAAGCAAGCAGCCCCAGTCTCTGTGCCTCTGTGCGAGCAGTGCCATGGGCAGATGAGGCTGAGCAACAGCTTTCCAGGCTAGCTCTTTCTGCCTGCGAGCTATCTGCAGACGTCCGCATTTTTGGAGCAGGGCTGCCGGATGCGCCCGGCACTGACCACCTAAGCTACGTTTGAAGGTTGAGGGGACAAGACAAGCAAGCAGCCCCAGTCTCTGTGCCTCTGTGCGAGCAGTGCCATGGGCAGATGAGGCTGAGCAACAGCTTTCCAGGCTAGCTCTTTCTGCCTGCGAGCTATCTGCAGACGTTCGCATTTTCGGAGCAGGGCTGCCGGAGACGCCCGGCACAGACCACCTAAGCTACTTTTCAAGACTGAGGGGACAAGACAAGCAAGCAGCCCCAGTCTCTGTGCCTCTGTGCGAGCAGTGCCATGGGCAGATGAGGCTGAGCAACAGCTTTCCAGGCTAGCTCTTTCTGCCTGCGAGCTATCTGCAGACGTTTGCATTTTCGGAGCAGGGCTGCCGGAGGCGCCCGGCACGGACCACCTAAGCTACATTTGAAGTTTGAGGGGACAAGACAAGCAAGCAGCCCCAGTCTCTGTGCCTCTGTGCGAGCAGTGCCATGGGCAGATGAGGCTGAGCAACAGCTTTCCAGGCTAGCTCTTTCTGCCTGCGAGCTATCTGCAGACGTTCGCATTTTCGGAGCAGGGCTGTCGGAGGCGCCCGGCACGGACCACCTAAGCTACTTTTCAAGACTGAGGGGACAAGACAAGCAAGCAGCCCCAGTCTCTGTGCCTCTGTGCGAGCAGTGCCATGGGCAGATGAGGCTGAGCAACAGCTTTCCAGGCTAGCTCTTTCTGCCTGCGAGCTATCTGCAGACGTTCGCATTTTTGGAGCAGGGCTGCCGGAGGCGCCCGGCACAGACCACCTAAGATACTTTTCAAGACTGAGGGGACAAGACAAGCAAGCAGCCCCAGTCTCTGTGCCTCTGTGCGAGCAGTGCCATGGGCAGATGAGGCTGAGCAACAGCTTTCCAGGCTAGCTCTTTCTGCCTGCGAGCTATCTGCAGACGTTCGCATTTTCGGAGCAGGGCTGCCGGAGACGCCCGGCACGGACCACCTAAGCTACATTTGAAGTTTGAGGGGACAAGACAAGCAAGCAGCCCCAGTCTCTGTGCCTCTGTGCGAGCAGTGCCATGGGCAGATGAGGCTGAGCAACAGCTTTCCAGGCTAGCTCTTTCTGCCTGCGAGCTATCTGCAGACGTTCGCATTTTCGGAGCACGGCTGCCGGAGGCGCCCGGCACGGACCACCTAAGCTACGTTTGAAGTTTGAGGGGACAAGACAAGCAAGCAGCCCCAGTCTCTGTGCCTCTGTGCGAGCAGTGCCATGGGCAGATGAGGCTGAGCAACAGCTTTCCAGGCTAGCTCTTTCTGCCTGCGAGCTATCTGCAGACGTTCGCATTTTCGGAGCAGGGCTGCCGGAGGCGCCCGGCACAGACCACCTAAGCTACTTTTCAAGACTGAGGGGACAAGACAAGCAAGCAGCCCCAGTCTCTGTGCCTCTGTGCGAGCAGTGCCATGGGCAGATGAGGCTGAGCAACAGCTTTCCAGGCTAGCTCTTTCTGCCTGCGAGCTATCTGCAGACGTTTGCATTTTCGGAGCAGGGCTGCCGGAGGCGCCCGGCACAGACCACCTAAGCTACGTTTGAAGTTTGAGGGGACAAGACAAGCAAGCAGCCCCAGTCTCTGTGCCTCTGTGCGAGCAGTGCCATGGGCAGATGAGGCTGAGCAACAGCTTTCCAGGCTAGCTTTTTCTGCCTGCGAGCTATCTGCAGACGTTTGCATTTTCGGAGCAGGGCTGCCGGATGCGCCCGGCACGGACCACCTAAGCTACTTTTCAAGACTGAGGGGACAAGACAAGCAAGCAGCCCCAGTCTCTGTGCCTCTGTGCGAGCAGTGCCATGGGCAGATGAGGCTGAGCAACAGCTATCAAGGCTAGCTCTTTCTGCCTGCGAGCTATCTGCAGACGTTCGCATTTTTGGAGCAGGGCTGCCAGATGCGCCAGGAACGGACCACCTAGCTACGTTTGATTATTGAGGGGACAAGACAAGCAAGCAGCCCCAGTCTCTGTGCCTCTGTGCGAGCAGTGCCATGGGCAGATGAGGCTGAGCAACAGCTTTCCAGGCTAGCTCTTTCTGCCTGCGAGCTATCTGCAGACGTTTGCATTTTCGGAGCAGGGCTGCCGGAGGCGCCCGGCACGGACCACCTAAGCTACATTTGAAGTTTGAGGGGACAAGACAAGCAAGCAGCCCCAGTCTCTGTGCCTCTGTGCGAGCAGTGCCATGGGCAGATGAGGCTGAGCAACAGCTTTCCAGGCTAGCTCTTTCTGCCTGCGAGCTATCTGCAGACGTTTGCATTTTCGGAGCAGGGCTGCCGGAGGCGCCCGGCACAGACCACCTAAGCTACGTTTGAAGTTTGAGGGGACAAGACAAGCAAGCAGCCCCAGTCTCTGTGCCTCTGTGCGAGCAGTGCCATGGGCAGATGAGGCTGAGCAACAGCTTTCCAGGCTAGCTCTTTCTGCCTGCGAGCTATCTGCAGACGTTCGCATTTTCGGAGCAGGGCTGCCGGAGGCGCCCGGCACGGACCAACTAAGCTACGTTTGAAGTTTGAGGGGACAAGACAAGCAAGCAGCCCCAGTCTCTGTGCCTCTGTGCGAGCAGTGCCATGGGCAGATGAGGCTGAGCAACAGCTTTCCAGGCTAGCTCTTTCTGCCTGCGAGCTATCTGCAGACGTTCGCATTTTTGGAGCAGGGCTGCCGGAGGCGCCCGGCACAGACCACCTAAGCTACTTTTCAAGACTGAGGGGACAAGACAAGCAAGCAGCCCCAGTCTCTGTGCCTCTGTGCGAGCAGTGCCATGGGCAGATGAGGCTGAGCAACAGCTTTCCAGGCTAGCTCTTTCTGCCTGCGAGCTATCTGCAGACGTTTGCATTTTTGGAGCAGGGCTGCCGGAGACGCCCGGCACGGACCACCTAAGCTACATTTGAAGTTTGAGGGGACAAGACAAGCAAGCATCCCCAGTCTCTGTGCCTCTGTGCGAGCAGTGCCATGGGCAGATGAGGCTGAGCAACAGCTTTCCAGAATAGCTCTTTCTGCCTGCGAGCTATCTGCAGACGTTCGCATTTTCGGAGCACGGCTGCCGGAGACGCCCGGCACAGACCACCTAAGCTACGTTTGAAGTTTGAGGGGACAAGACAAGCAAGCAGCCCCAGTCTCTGTGCCTCTGTGCGAGCAGTGCCATGGGCAGATGAGGCTGAGCAACAGCTTTCCAGGCTAGCTCTTTCTGCCTGCGAGCTATCTGCAGACGTTTGCATTTTCGGAGCAGGGCTGCCGGAGGCGCCCGGCACAGACCACCTAAGCTACGTTTGAAGTTTGAGGGGACAAGACAAGCAAGCAGCCCCAGTCTCTGTGCCTCTGTGCGAGCAGTGCCATGGGCAGATGAGGCTGAGCAACAGCTTCCCAGGCTAGCTCTTTCTGCCTGCGAGCTATCTGCAGACGTTTGCATTTTCGGAGCAGGGCTGCCGGAGGCGCCCGGCACAGACCACCTAAGCTACGTTTGAAGTTTGAGGGGACAAGACAAGCAAGCAGCCCCAGTCTCTGTGCCTCTGTGCGAGCAGTGCCATGGGCAGATGAGGCTGAGCAACAGCTTTCCAGGCTAGCTCTTTCTGCCTGCGAGCTATCTGCAGACGTTTGCATTTTCGGAGCAGGGCTGCCGGAGGCGCCCGGCACAGACCACCTAAGCTACGTTTGAAGTTTGAGGGGACAAGACAAGCAAGCAGCCCCAGTCTCTGTGCCTCTGTGCGAGCAGTGCCATGGGCAGATGAGGCTGAGCAACAGCTTTCCAGGCTAGCTTTTTCTGCCTGCGAGCTATCTGCAGACGTTTGCATTTTCGGAGCAGGGCTGCCGGAGGCGCCCGGCACGGACCACCTAAGCTACTTTTCAAGACTGAGGGGACAAGACAAGCAAGCAGCCCCAGTCTCTGTGCCTCTGTGCGAGCAGTGCCATGGGCAGATGAGGCTGAGCAACAGCTTTCCAGGCTAGCTCTTTCTGCCTGCGAGCTATCTGCAGACGTTCGCATTTTCGGAGCAGGCCTGCCAGATGCGCCAGGAACGGACCACCTAGCTACGTTTGATTTTTGAGGGGACAAGACAAGCAAGCAGCCCCAGTCTCTGTGCCTCTGTGCGAGCAGTGCCATGGGCAGATGAGGCTGAGCAACAGCTTTCCAGGCTAGCTCTTTCTGCCTGCGAGCTATCTGCAGACGTTCGCATTTTTGGAGCAGGGCTGCCGGAGGCGCCCGGCACGGACCACCTAAGCTACGTTTGAAGTTTGAGGGGACAAGACAAGCAAGCAGCCCCAGTCTCTGTGTCTCTGTGCGAGCAGTGCCATGGGCAGATGAGGCTGAGCAACAGCTTTCCAGGCTAGCTCTTTCTGCCTGCGAGCTATCTGCAGACGTTCGCATTTTCGGAGCAGGGCTGCCGAAGGTGCCCGGCACGGACCACCTAAGCTACTTTTCAAGACTGAGGGGACAAGACAAGCAAGCAGCCCCAGTCTCTGTGCCTCTGTGCGAGCAGTGCCATGGGCAGATGAGGCTGAGCAACAGCTTTCCAGGCTAGCTCTTTCTGCCTGCGAGATATCTGCAGACGTTTGCATTTTCGGAGCAGGGCTGCCGAAGGCGCCCGGCACGGACCACCTAAGCTACGTTTGAAGTTTGAGGGGACAAGACAAGCAAGCAGCCCCAGTCTCTGTGCCTCTGTGCGAGCAGTGCCATGGGCAGATGAGGCTGAGCAACAGCTTTCCAGGCTAGCTCTTTCTGCCTGCGAGCTATCTGCAGACGTTTGCATTTTCGGAGCACGGCTGCCGGAGGCGCCCGGCACAGACCACCTAAGCTACGTTTGAAGTTTGAGGGGACAAGACAAGCAAGCAGCCCCAGTCTCTGTGCCTCTGTGCGAGCAGTGCCATGGGCAGATGAGGCTGAGCAACAGCTTTCCAGGCTAGCTTTTTCTGCCTGCGAGCTATCTGCAGACGTTTGCATTTTCGGAGCAGGGCTGCCGGAGGCGCCCGGCACGGACCACCTAAGCTACTTTTCAAGACTGAGGGGACAAGACAAGCAAGCAGCCCCAGTCTCTGTGCCTCTGTGCGAGCAGTGCCATGGGCAGATGAGGCTGAGCAACAGCTATCAAGGCTAGCTCTTTCTGCCTGCGAGCTATCTGCAGACGTTCGCATTTTTGGAGCAGGCCTGCCAGATGCGCCAGGAACGGACCACCTAGCTACGTTTGATTTTTGAGGGGACAAGACAAGCAAGCAGCCCCAGTCTCTGTGCCTCTGTGCGAGCAGTGCCATGGGCAGATGAGGCTGAGCAACAGCTTTCCAGGCTAGCTCTTTCTGCCTGCGAGCTATCTGCAGACGTTCGCATTTTTGGAGCAGGGCTGCCGGAGGCGCCCGGCACGGACCACCTAAGCTACGTTTGAAGTTTGAGGGGACAAGACAAGCAAGCAGCCCCAGTCTCTGTGTCTCTGTGCGAGCAGTGCCATGGGCAGATGAGGCTGAGCAACAGCTTTCCAGGCTAGCTCTTTCTGCCTGCGAGCTATCTGCAGACGTTCGCATTTTCGGAGCAGGGCTGCCGAAGGTGCCCGGCACGGACCACCTAAGCTACTTTTCAAGACTGAGGGGACAAGACAAGCAAGCAGCCCCAGTCTCTGTGCCTCTGTGCGAGCAGTGCCATGGGCAGATGAGGCTGAGCAACAGCTTTCCAGGCTAGCTCTTTCTGCCTGCGAGCTACCTGCAGACGTTTTCATTTTCGGAGCAGGGCTGCCGAAGGCGCCCGGCACGGACCACCTAAGCTACGTTTGAAGTTTGAGGGGACAAGACAAGCAAGCAGCCCCAGTCTCTGTGCCTCTGTGCGAGCAGTGCCATGGGCAGATGAGGCTGAGCAACAGCTTTCCAGGCTAGCTCTTTCTGCCTGCGAGCTATCTGCAGACGTTTGCATTTTCGGAGCACGGCTGCCGGAGGCGCCCGGCACAGACCACCTAAGCTACGTTTGAAGTTTGAGGGGACAAGACAAGCAAGCAGCCCCAGTCTCTGTGCCTCTGTGCGAGCAGTGCCATGGGCAGATGAGGCTGAGCAACAGCTTCCCAGGCTAGCTCTTTCTGCCTGCGAGCTATCTGCAGACGTTTGCATTTTCGGAGCAGGGCTGCCGGAGGCGCCCGGCACAGACCACCTAAGCTACGTTTGAAGTTTGAGGGGACAAGACAAGCAAGCAGCCCCAGTCTCTGTGCCTCTGTGCGAGCAGTGCCATGGGCAGATGAGGCTGAGCAACAGCTTTCCAGGCTAGCTCTTTCTGCCTGCGAGCTATCTGCAGACGTTTGCATTTTCGGAGCAGGGCTGCCGGAGGCGCCCGGCACAGACCACCTAAGCTACTTTTCAAGACTGAGGGGACAAGACAAGCAAGCAGCCCCAGTCTCTGTGCCTCTGTGCGAGCAGTGCCATGGGCAGATGAGGCTGAGCAACAGCTTTCCAGGCTAGCTCTTTCTGCCTGCGATCTATCTGCAGACGTTCGCATTTTCGGAGCAGGGCTGCCGGAGGCGCCCGGCACAGACCACCTAAGCTACGTTTGAAGTTTGAGGGGACAAGACAAGCAAGCAGCCCCAGTCTCTGTGCCTCTGTGCGAGCAGTGCCATGGGCAGATGAGGCTGAGCAACAGCTTTCCAGGCTAGCTCTTTCTGCCTGCGAGCTATCTGCAGACGTTCGCATTTTCGGAGCAGGGCTGCCGAAGGTGCCCGGCACGGACCACCTAAGCTACATTTGAAGTTTGAGGGGACAAGACAAGCAAGCAGCCCCAGTCTCTGTGCCTCTGTGCGAGCAGTGCCATGGGCAGATGAGGCTGAGCAACAGCTTTCCAGGCTAGCTCTTTCTGCCTGCGAGCTATCTGCAGACGTTCGCATTTTCGGAGCAGGGCTGCCGAAGGTGCCCGGCACGGACCACCTAAGCTACATTTGAAGTTTGAGGGGACAAGACAAGCAAGCAGCCCCAGTCTCTGTGCCTCTGTGCGAGCAGTGCCATGGGCAGATGAGGCTGAGCAACAGCTTTCCAGGCTAGCTCTTTCTGCCTGCGAGCTATCTGCAGACGTTTGCATTTTCGGAGCAGGGCTGCCGGAGGCGCCCGGCACGGACCACCTAAGCTACATTTGAAGTTTGAGGGGACAAGACAAGCAAGCAGCCCCAGTCTCTGTGCCTCTGTGCGAGCAGTGCCATGGGCAGATGAGGCTGAGCAACAGCTTTCCAGGCTAGCTCTTTCTGCCTGCGAGCTATCTGCAGACGTTCGCATTTTCGGAGCAGGGCTGCCGAAGGTGCCCGGCACGGACCACCTAAGCTACATTTGAAGTTTGAGGGGACAAGACAAGCAAGCAGCCCCAGTCTCTGTGCCTCTGTGCGAGCAGTGCCATGGGCAGATGAGGCTGAGCAACAGCTTTCCAGGCTAGCTCTTTCTGCCTGCGAGCTATCTGCAGACGTTCGCATTTTCGGAGCATGGCTGCCGGAGGCGCCCGGCACAGACCACCTAAGCTACGTTTGAAGTTTGAGGGGACAAGACAAGCAAGCAGCCCCAGTCTCTGTGCCTCTGTGCGAGCAGTGCCATGGGCAGATGAGGCTGAGCAACAGCTTTCCAGGCTAGCTCTTTCTGCCTGCGAGCTATCTGCAGACGTTTGCATTTTCGGAGCAGGGCTGCCGGAGGCGCCCGGCACAGACCACCTAAGCTACGTTTGAAGTTTGAGGGGACAAGACAAGCAAGCAGCCCCAGTCTCTGTGCCTCTGTGCGAGCAGTGCCATGGGCAGATGAGGCTGAGCAACAGCTTTCCAGGCTAGCTCTTTCTGCCTGCGAGCTATCTGCAGACGTTTGCATTTTCGGAGCAGGGCTGCCGGAGGCGCCCGGCACAGACCACCTAAGCTACGTTTGAAGTTTGAGGGGACAAGACAAGCAAGCAGCCCCAGTCTCTGTGCCTCTGTGCGAGCAGTGCCATGGGCAGATGAGGCTGAGCAACAGCTTTCCAGGCTAGCTCTTTCTGCCTGCGAGCTATCTGCAGACGTTCGCATTTTCGGAGCAGGGCTGCCGGAGACGCCCGGCACGGACCACCTAAGCTACGTTTGAAGTTTGAGGGGACAAGACAAGCAAGCAGCCCCAGTCTCTGTGCCTCTGTGCGAGCAGTGCCATGGGCAGATGAGGCTGAGCAACAGCTTTCCAGGCTAGCTCCTTCTGCCTGCGAGCTATCTGCAGACGTTCGCATTTTCGGAGCATGGCTGCCGGAGGCGCCCGGCACAGACCACCTAAGCTACGTTTGAAGTTTGAGGGGACAAGACAAGCAAGCAGCCCCAGTCTCTGTGCCTCTGTGCGAGCAGTGCCATGGGCAGATGAGGCTGAGCAACAGCTTTCCAGGCTAGCTCTTTCTGCCTGCGAGCTATCTGCAGACGTTTGCATTTTCGGAGCAGGGCTGCCGGAGGCGCCCGGCACAGACCACCTAAGCTACGTTTGAAGTTTGAGGGGACAAGACAAGCAAGCAGCCCCAGTCTCTGTGCCTCTGTGCGAGCAGTGCCATGGGCAGATGAGGCTGAGCAACAGCTTTCCAGGCTAGCTCTTTCTGCCTGCAAGCTATCTGCAGACGTTTGCATTTTCGGAGCAGGGCTGCCGGAGGCGCCCGGCACAGACCACCTAAGCTACGTTTGAAGTTTGAGGGGACAAGACAAGCAAGCAGCCCCAGTCTCTGTGCCTCTGTGCGAGCAGTGCCATGGGCAGATGAGGCTGAGCAACAGCTTTCCAGGCTAGCTCTTTCTGCCTGCGAGCTATCTGCAGACGTTCGCATTTTCGGAGCAGGGCTGCCGGAGGCGCCCGGCACGGACCACCTAAGCTACGATTGAAGTTTAAGGGGACAAGACAAGCAAGCAGCCCCAGTCTCTGTACTTCTGTGCGAGCAGTGCCATGGGCAGATGAGGCTGAGCAACAGCTTTCCAGGCTAGCTCTTTCTGCCTGCGAGCTATCTGCAGACGTTTGCATTTTCGGAGCAGGGTTGCCGGAGGCGCCCGGCACGGACCACCTAAGCTACTTTTCAAGACTGAGGGGACAAGACAAGCAAGCAGCCCCAGTCTCTGTGCCTCTGTGCGAGCAGTGCCATGGGCAGATGAGGCTGAGCAACAGCTATCAAGGCTAGCTCTTTCTGCCTGCGAGCTATCTGCAGACGTTCGCATTTTTGGAGCAGGCCTGCCAGATGCGCCAGGAACGGACCACCTAGCTACGTTTGATTTTTGAGGGGACAAGACAAGCAAGCAGCCCCAGTCTCTGTGCCTCTGTGCGAGCAGTGCCATGGGCAGATGAGGCTGAGCAACAGCTTTCCAGGCTAGCTCTTTCTGCCTGCGAGCTATCTGCAGACGTTCGCATTTTTGGAGCAGGGCTGCCGGAGGCGCCCGGCACGGACCACCTAAGCTACGTTTGAAGTTTGAGGGGACAAGACAAGCAAGCAGCCCCAGTCTCTGTGTCTCTGTGCGAGCAGTGCCATGGGCAGATGAGGCTGAGCAACAGCTTTCCAGGCTAGCTCTTTCTGCCTGCGAGCTATCTGCAGACGTTCGCATTTTCGGAGCAGGGCTGCCGAAGGTGCCCGGCACGGACCACCTAAGCTACTTTTCAAGACTGAGGGGACAAGACAAGCAAGCAGCCCCAGTCTCTGTGCCTCTGTGCGAGCAGTGCCATGGGCAGATGAGGCTGAGCAACAGCTTTCCAGGCTAGCTCTTTCTGCCTGCGAGCTACCTGCAGACGTTTGCATTTTCGGAGCAGGGCTGCCGAAGGCGCCCGGCACGGACCACCTAAGCTACGTTTGAAGTTTGAGGGGACAAGACAAGCAAGCAGCCCCAGTCTCTGTGCCTCTGTGCGAGCAGTGCCATGGGCAGATGAGGCTGAGCAACAGCTTCCCAGGCTAGCTCTTTCTGCCTGCGAGCTATCTGCAGACGTTTGCATTTTCGGAGCAGGGCTGCCGGAGACGCCCGGCACAGACCACCTAAGCTACGTTTGAAGTTTGAGGGGACAAGACAAGCAAGCAGCCCCAGTCTCTGTGCCTCTGTGCGAGCAGTGCCATGGGCAGATGAGGCTGAGCAACAGCTTTCCAGGCTAGCTCTTTCTGCCTGCGAGCTATCTGCAGACGTTTGCATTTTCGGAGCAGGGCTGCCGGAGGCGCCCGGCACAGACCACCTAAGCTACTTTTGAAGTTTGAGGGGACAAGACAAGCAAGCAGCCCCAGTCTCTGTGCCTCTGTGCGAGCAGTGCCATGGGCAGATGAGGCTGAGCAACAGCTTTCCAGGCTAGCTCTTTCTGCCTGCGATCTATCTGCAGACGTTCGCATTTTCGGAGCAGGGCTGCCGGAGGCGCCCGGCACAGACCACCTAAGCTACGTTTGAAGTTTGAGGGGACAAGACAAGCAAGCAGCCCCAGTCTCTGTGCCTCTGTGCGAGCAGTGCCATGGGCAGATGAGGCTGAGCAACAGCTTTCCAGGCTAGCTCTTTCTGCCTGCGAGCTATCTGCAGACGTTCGCATTTTCGGAGCAGGGCTGCCGAAGGTGCCCGGCACGGACCACCTAAGCTACATTTGAAGTTTGAGGGGACAAGACAAGCAAGCAGCCCCAGTCTCTGTGCCTCTGTGCGAGCAGTGCCATGGGCAGATGAGGCTGAGCAACAGCTTTCCAGGCTAGCTCTTTCTGCCTGCGAGCTATCTGCAGACGTTCGCATTTTCGGAGCAGGGCTGCCGAAGGTGCCCGGCACGGACCACCTAAGCTACTTTTCAAGACTGAGGGGACAAGACAAGCAAGCAGCCCCAGTCTCTGTGCCTCTGTGCGAGCAGTGCCATGGGCAGATGAGGCTGAGCAACAGCTTTCCAGGCTAGCTCTTTCTGCCTGCGAGCTATCTGCAGACGTTTGCATTTTCGGAGCAGGGCTGCCGGAGGCGCCCGGCACGGACCACCTAAGCTACATTTGAAGTTTGAGGGGACAAGACAAGCAAGCAGCCCCAGTCTCTGTGCCTCTGTGCGAGCAGTGCCATGGGCAGATGAGGCTGAGCAACAGCTTTCCAGGCTAGCTCTTTCTGCCTGCGAGCTATCTGCAGACGTTCGCATTTTTGGAGCAGGGCTGCCGGATGCGCCCAGCACGGACCACCTAAGCTACGTTTGAAGTTTGAGGGGACAAGACAAGCAAGCAGCTCCAGTCTCTGTGCCTCTGTGCGAGCAGTGCCATGGGCAGATGAGGCTGAGCAACAGCTTTCCAGGCTAGCTCTTTCTGCCTGCGAGCTATCTGCAGACGTTCGCATTTTCGGAGCAGGGCTGCCGGAGACGCCCGGCACGGACCACCTAAGCTACGTTTGAAGTTTGAGGGGACAAGACAAGCAAGCAGCCCCAGTCTCTGTGCCTCTGTGCGAGCAGTGCCATGGGCAGATGAGGCTGAGCAACAGCTTTCCAGGCTAGCTCTTTCTGCCTGCGAGCTATCTGCAGACGTTCGCATTTTCGGAGCATGGCTGCCGGAGGCGCCCGGCACAGACCACCTAAGCTACGTTTGAAGTTTGAGGGGACAAGACAAGCAAGCAGCCCCAGTCTCTGTGCCTCTGTGCGAGCAGTGCCATGGGCAGATGAGGCTGAGCAACAGCTTTCCAGGCTAGCTCTTTCTGCCTGCGAGCTATCTGCAGACGTTTGCATTTTCGGAGCAGGGCTGCCGGAGGCGCCCGGCACAGACCACCTAAGCTACGTTTGAAGTTTGAGGGGACAAGACAAGCAAGCAGCCCCAGTCTCTGTGCCTCTGTGCGAGCAGTGCCATGGGCAGATGAGGCTGAGCAACAGCTTTCCAGGCTAGCTCTTTCTGCCTGCGAGCTATCTGCAGACGTTTGCATTTTCGGAGCAGGGCTGCCGGAGGCGCCCGGCACAGACCACCTAAGCTACGTTTGAAGTTTGAGGGGACAAGACAAGCAAGAAGCCCCAGTCTCTGTGCCTCTGTGCGAGCAGTGCCATGGGCAGATGAGGCTGAGCAACAGCTTTCCAGGCTAGCTCTTTCTGCCTGCGAGCTATCTGCAGACGTTCGCATTTTCGGAGCAGGGCTGCCGGAGGCGCCCGGCACGGACCACCTAAGCTACGATTGAAGTTTAAGGGGACAAGACAAGCAAGCAGCCCCAGTCTCTGTACTTCTGTGCGAGCAGTGCCATGGGCAGATGAGGCTGAGCAACAGCTTTCCAGGCTAGCTCTTTCTGCCTGCGAGTTATCTGCAGACGTTTGCATTTTCGGAGCAGGGCTGCCGGAGGCGCCCGGCACGGACCACCTAAGCTACGTTTGAAGTTTGAGGGGACAAGACAAGCAAGCAGCCCCAGTCTCTGTGCCTCTGTGCGAGCAGTGCCATGGGCAGATGAGGCTGAGCAACAGCTTCCCAGGCTAGCTTTTTCTGCCTGCGAGCTATCTGCAGACGTTTGCATTTTCGGAGCAGGGCTGCCGGAGGCGCCCGGCACGGACCACCTAAGCTACTTTTGAAGTTTGAGGGGGCAAAACAAGCAAGCAGCCCCAGTCTCTGTGCCTCTGTGCGAGCAGTGCCATGGGCAGATGAGGCTGAGCAACAGCTTTCCAGGCTAGCTCTTTCTGCCTGCGAGCTATCTGCAGACGTTCGCATTTTTGGAGAAGGGCTGTCGGATGCGCCCGGCACAGACCACCTAAGCTACGTTTGAAGTTTGAGGGGAGAAGACAAGCAAGCAGCCCCAGTCTCTGTGCCTCTGTGCGAGCACTGCCATGGGCAGATGAGGCTGAGCAACAGCTTTCCAGGCTAGCTCTTTCTGCCTGTGAGCTATCTGCAGACGTTCGCATTTTCGGAGCAGGGCTGCCGGAGACGCCCGGCACGGACCACCTAAGTTACAGTTGAAGTTTGAGGGGACAAGACAAGCAAGCAGCCCCAGTCTCTGTGCCTCTGTGCGAGCAGTGCCATGGGCAGATGAGGCTGAGCAACAGCTTTCCAGGCTAGCTCTTTCTGCCTGCGAGCTATCTGCAGACGTTTGCATTTTTGGAGCAGGGCTGCCGGAGGCGCCCGGCACGGACCACCTAAGCTACTTTTGAAGTTTGAGGGGGCAAAACAAGCAAGCAGCCCCAGTCTCTGTGCCTCTGTGCGAGCAGTGCCATGGGCAGATGAGGCTGAGCAACAGCTTTCCAGGCTAGCTCTTTCTGGCTGCGAGCTATCTGCAGACGTTCGCATTTTTGGAGAAGGGCTGCCGGATGCGCCCGGCACAGACCACCTAAGCTACGTTTGAAGTTTGAGGGGACAAGATAAGCAAGCAGCCCCAGTCTCTGTGCCTCTGTGCGAGCACTGCCATGGGCAGATGAGGCTGAGCAACAGCTTTCCAGGCTAGCTCTTTCTGCCTGCGAGCTATCTGCAGACGTTCGCATTTTCGGAGCAGGGCTGCCGGAGACGCCCGGCACGGACCACCTAAGCTACAGTTGAAGTTTGAGGGGACAAGACAAGCAAGCAGCCCCAGTCTCTGTGCCTCTGTGCGAGCAGTGCCATGGGCAGATGAGGCTGAGCAACAGCTTTCCAGGCTAGCTCTTTCTGCCTGCGAGCTATCTGCAGACGTTTGCATTTTCGGAGCAGGGCTGCCGGAGGCGCCCGGCACGGACCACCTAAGCTACGTTTGAAGTTTGAGGGGGCAAAACAAGCAAGCAGCCCCAGTCTCTGTGCCTCTGTGCGAGCAGTGCCATGGGCAGATGAGGCTGAGCAACAGCTTTCCAGGCTAGCTCTTTCTGCCTGCGATCTATCTGCAGACGTTCGCATTTTCGGAGCAGGGCTGCCGGAGGCGCCCGGCACGGACCACCTAAGCTACGTTTGAAGTTTGAGGGGACAAGACAAGCAAGCAGCCCCAGTCTCTGTGCCTCTGTGCGAGCACTGCCATGGGCAGATGAGGCTGAGCAACAGCTTTCCAGGCTAGCTCTTTCTGCCTGCGAGCTATCTGCAGACGTTTGCATTTTCGGAGCAGGGCTGCCGGAGGCGCCCGGCACGGACCACCTAAGCTACGATTGAAGTTTAAGGGGACAAGACAAGCAAGCAGCCCCAGTCTCTGTGCTTCTGTGCGAGCAGTGCCATGGGCAGATGAGGCTGAGCAACAGCTTTCCAGGCTAGCTCTTTCTGCCTGCGAGCTATCTGCAGACGTTTGCATTTTCGGAGCAGGGCTGCCGGAGGCGCCCGGCACGGACCACCTAAGCTACGTTTGAAGTTTGAGGGGACAAGACAAGCAAGCAGCCCCAGTCTCTGTGCCTCTGTGCGAGCAGTGCCATGGGCAGATGAGGCTGAGCAACAGCTTCCCAGGCTAGCTCTTTCTGCCTGTGAGCTATCTGCAGACGTTCGCATTTTTGGAGCAGGGCTGCCGGAGACGCCCGGCACGGACCACCTAAGCTACAGTTGAAGTTTGAGGGGACAAGACAAGCAAGCAGCCCCAGTCTCTGTGCCTCTGTGCGAGCAGTGCCATGGCCAGATGAGGCTGAGCAACAGCTTTCCAGGCTAGCTTTTTCTGCCTGCGAGCTATCTGCAGACGTTTGCATTTTCGGAGCAGGGCTGCCGGAGGCGCCCGGCACGGACCACCTAAGCTACTTCTGAAGTTTGAGGGGGCAAAACAAGCAAGCAGCCCCAGTCTCTGTGCCTCTGTGCGAGCAGTGCCATGGGCAGATGAGGCTGAGCAACAGCTTTCCAGGCTAGCTCTTTCTGCCTGCGAGCTATCTGCAGACGTTCGCATTTTCGGAGCAGGGCTGCCGGAGGCGCTCGGCACAGACCACCTAAGCTACTTTTCAAGACTGAGGGGACAAGACAAGCAAGCAGCCCCAGTCTCTGTGCCTCTGTGCGAGCAGTGCCATGGGCAGATGAGGCTGAGCAACAGCTTTCCAGGCTAGCTCTTTCTGCCTGCGAGCTATCTGCAGATGTTTGCATTTTCGGAGCAGGGCTGCCGGATGCGCCCGGCACGGACCACCTAAGCTACATTTGAAGTTTGAGGGGACAAGACAAGCAAGCAGCCCCAGTCTCTGTGCCTCTGTGCGAGCAGTGCCATGGGCAGATGAGGCTGAGCAACAGCTTTCCAGGCTAGCTCTTTCTGCCTGCGAGCTATCTGCAGACGTTTGCATTTTCGGAGCAGGGCTGCCGAAGGCGCCCGGCACGGACCACCTAAGCTACGTTTGAAGTTTGAGGGGACAAGACAAGCAAGCAGCCCCAGTCTCTGTGCCTCTGTGCGAGCAGTGCCATGGGCAGATGAGGCTGAGCAACAGCTTTCCAGGCTAGCTCTTTCTGCCTGCGAGCTATCTGCAGATGTTCGCATTTTTGGAGCAGGGCTGCCGGAGGCGCCTGGCAGAGACCACCTAAGCTACGTTTGAAGTTTGAGGGGACAAGACAAGCAAGCAGCCCCAGTCTCTGTGCCTCTGTGCGAGCAGTGCCATGGGCAGATGAGGCTGAGCAACAGCATTCCAGGCTAGCTCTTTCTGCCTGCGAGCTATCTGCAGACGTTTGCATTTTCGGAGCAGGGCTGCCGGAGGCGCCCGGCACGGACCACCTAAGCTACGTTTGAAGTTTGAGGGGACAAGACAAGCAAGCAGCCCCAGTCTCTGTGCCTCTGTGCGAGCAGTGCCATGGGCAGATGAGGCTGAGCAACAGCTTCCCAGGCTAGCTCTTTCTGCCTGCGAGCTATCTGCAGACGTTTGCATTTTCGGAGCAGGGCTGCCGGAGGCGCCCGGCACAGACCACCTAAGCTACGTTTGAAGTTTGAGGGGACAAGACAAGCAAGCAGCCCCAGTCTCTGTGCCTCTGTGCGAGCAGTGCCATGGGCAGATGAGGCTGAGCAACAGCTTTCCAGGCTAGCTCTTTCTGCCTGCGAGCTATCTGCAGACGTTTGCATTTTCGGAGCAGGGCTGCCGGAGGCGCCCGGCACAGACCACCTAAGCTACGTTTGAAGTTTGAGGGGACAAGACAAGCAAGCAGCCCCAGTCTCTGTGCCTCTGTGCGAGCAGTGCCATGTGCAGATGAGGCTGAGCAACAGCTATCAAGGCTAGCTCTTTCTGCCTGCGAGCTATCTGCAGACGTTCGCATTTTTGGAGCAGGCCTGCCAGATCCGCCAGGAACGGACCACCTAGCTACGTTTGATTTTTGAGGGGACAAGACAAGCAAGCAGCCCCAGTCTCTGTGCCTCTGTGCGAGCAGTGCCATGGGCAGATGAGGCTGAGCAACAGCTTTCCAGGCTAGCTCTTTCTGCCTGCGAGCTATCTGCAGACGTTCGCATTTTTGGAGCAGGGCTGCCGGAGGCGCCCGGCACAGACCACCTAAGCTACTTTTCAAGACTGAGGGGACAAGACAAGCAAGCAGCCCCAGTCTCTGTGCCTCTGTGCGAGCAGTGCCATGGGCAGATGAGGCTGAGCAACAGCTTTCCAGGCTAGCTCTTTCTGCCTGCGAGCTATCTGCAGACGTTTGCATTTTCGGAGCAGGGCTGCCGGAGACGCCCGGCACGGACCACCTAAGCTACATTTGAAGTTTGAGGGGACAAGACAAGCAAGCAGCCCCAGTCTCTGTGCCTCTGTGCGAGCAGTGCCATGGGCAGATGAGGCTGAGCAACAGCTTTACAGGGTAGCTCTTTCTGCCTGCGATCTATCTGCAGACGTTCGCATTTTCGGAGCACGGCTGCCGGAGGCGCCCGGCACAGACCACCTAAGCTACGTTTGAAGTTTGAGGGGACAAGACAAGCAAGCAGCCCCAGTCTCTGTGCCTCTGTGCGAGCAGTGCCATGGGCAGATGAGGCTGAGCAACAGCTTTCCAGGCTAGCTCTTTCTGCCTGCGAGCTATCTGCAGACGTTCGCATTTTCGGAGCAGGGCTGCCGGAGACGCCCGGCACAGACCACCTAAGCTACTTTTCAAGACTGAGGGGACAAGACAAGCAAGCAGCCCCAGTCTCTGTGCCTCTGTGCGAGCAGTGCCATGGGCAGATGAGGCTGAGCAACAGCTTTCCAGGCTAGCTCTTTCTGCCTGCGAGCTATCTGCAGACGTTTGCATTTTCGGAGCAGGGTTGCCGGAGGCGCCCGGCACAGACCACCTAAGCTACGTTTGAAGTTTGAGGGGACAAGACAAGCAAGCAGCCCCAGTCTCTGTGCCTCTGTGCGAGCAGTGCCATGGGCAGATGAGGCTGAGCAACAGCTTTCCAGGCTAGCTTTTTCTGCCTGCGAGCTATCTGCAGACGTTTGCATTTTCGGAGCAGGGCTGCCGGAGGCGCCCGGCACGGACCACCTAAGCTACTTTTCAAGACTGAGGGGACAAGACAAGCAAGCAGCCCCAGTCTCTGTGCCTCTGTGCGAGCAGTGCCATGGGCAGATGAGGCTGAGCAACAGCTTTCCAGGCTAGCTCTTTCTGCCTGCGAGCTATCTGCAGACGTTCGCATTTTCGGAGCATGGCTGCCGGAGGCGCCCGGCACAGACCACCTAAGCTACGTTTGAAGTTTGAGGGGACAAGACAAGCAAGCAGCCCCAGTCTCTGTGCCTCTGTGCGAGCAGTGCCATGGGCAGATGAGGCTGAGCAACAGCTTTCCAGGCTAGCTCTTTCTGCCTGCGAGCTATCTGCAGACGTTTGCATTTTCGGAGCAGGGCTGCCGGAGGCGCCCGGCACAGACCACCTAAGCTACGTTTGAAGTTTGAGGGGACAAGACAAGCAAGCAGCCCCAGTCTCTGTGCCTCTGTGCGAGCAGTGCCATGGGCAGATGAGGCTGAGCAACAGCTTTCCAGGCTAGCTTTTTCTGCCTGCGAGCTATCTGCAGACGTTTGCATTTTCGGAGCAGGGCTGCCGGAGGCGCCCGGCACGGACCACCTAAGCTACTTTTCAAGACTGAGGGGACAAGACAAGCAAGCAGCCCCAGTCTCTGTGCCTCTGTGCGAGCAGTGCCATGGGCAGATGAGGCTGAGCAACAGCTATCAAGGCTAGCTCTTTCTGCCTGCGAGCTATCTGCAGACGTTCGCATTTTTGGAGCAGGCCTGCCAGATGCGCCAGGAACGGACCACCTAGCTACGTTTGATTTTTGAGGGGACAAGACAAGCAAGCAGCCCCAGTCTCTGTGCCTCTGTGCGAGCAGTGCCATGGGCAGATGAGGCTGAGCAACAGCTTTCCAGGCTAGCTCTTTCTGCCTGCGAGCTATCTGCAGACGTTTGCATTTTCGGAGCAGGGCTGCCGGAGGCGCCCGGCACAGACCACCTAAGCTACGTTTGAAGTTTGAGGGGACAAGACAAGCAAGCAGCCCCAGTCTCTGTGCCTCTGTGCGAGCAGTGCCATGGGCAGATGAGGCTGAGCAACAGCTTTCCAGGCTAGCTTTTTCTGCCTGCGAGCTATCTGCAGACGTTTGCATTTTCGGAGCAGGGCTGCCGGAGGCGCCCGGCACGGACCACCTAAGCTACTTTTCAAGACTGAGGGGACAAGACAAGCAAGCAGCCCCAGTCTCTGTGCCTCTGTGCGAGCAGTGCCATGGGCAGATGAGGCTGAGCAACAGCTATCAAGGCTAGCTCTTTCTGCCTGCGAGCTATCTGCAGACGTTCGCATTTTTGGAGCAGGCCTGCCAGATGCGCCAGGAACGGACCACCTAGCTACGTTTGATTTTTGAGGGGACAAGACAAGCAAGCAGCCCCAGTCTCTGTGCCTCTGTGCGAGCAGTGCCATGGGCAGATGAGGCTGAGCAACAGCTTTCCAGGCTAGCTCTTTCTGCCTGCGAGCTATCTGCAGACGTTTGCATTTTCGGAGCACGGCTGCCGGAGGCGCCCGGCACAGACCACCTAAGCTACGTTTGAAGTTTGAGGGGACAAGACAAGCAAGCAGCCCCAGTCTCTGTGCCTCTGTGCGAGCAGTGCCATGGGCAGATGAGGCTGAGCAACAGCTTCCCAGGCTAGCTCTTTCTGCCTGCGATCTATCTGCAGACGTTCGCATTTTCGGAGCAGGGCTGCCGGAGGCGCCCGGCACAGACCACCTAAGCTACATTTGAAGTTTGAGGGGACAAGACAAGCAAGCAGCCCCAGTCTCTGTGCCTCTGTGCGAGCAGTGCCATGGGCAGATGAGGCTGAGCAACAGCTTTCCAGGCTAGCTCTTTCTGCCTGCGAGCTATCTGCAGACGTTCGCATTTTCGGAGCAGGGCTGCCGGAGACGCCCGGCACGGACCACCTAAGCTACGTTTGAAGTTTGAGGGGACAAGACAAGCAAGCAGCCCCAGTCTCTGTGCCTCTGTGCGAGCAGTGCCATGGGCAGATGAGGCTGAGCAACAGCTTTCCAGGCTAGCTCTTTCTGCCTGCGAGCTATCTGCAGACGTTCGCATTTTCGGAGCATGGCTGCCGGAGGCGCCCGGCACAGACCACCTAAGCTACGTTTGAAGTTTGAGGGGACAAGACAAGCAAGCAGCCCCAGTCTCTGTGCCTCTGTGCGAGCAGTGCCATGGGCAGATGAGGCTGAGCAACAGCTTTCCAGGCTAGCTCTTTCTGCCTGCGAGCTATCTGCAGACGTTTGCATTTTCGGAGCAGGGCTGCCGGAGGCGCCCGGCACAGACCACCTAAGCTACGTTTGAAGTTTGAGGGGACAAGACAAGCAAGCAGCCCCAGTCTCTGTGCCTCTGTGCGAGCAGTGCCATGGGCAGATGAGGCTGAGCAACAGCTTTCCAGGCTAGCTCTTTCTGCCTGCGAGCTATCTGCAGACGTTTGCATTTTCGGAGCAGGGCTGCCGGAGGCGCCCGGCACAGACCACCTAAGCTACGTTTGAAGTTTGAGGGGACAAGACAAGCAAGCAGCCCCAGTCTCTGTGCCTCTGTGCGAGCAGTGCCATGGGCAGATGAGGCTGAGCAACAGCTTTCCAGGCTAGCTCTTTCTGCCTGCGAGCTATCTGCAGACGTTCGCATTTTCGGAGCAGGGCTGCCGGAGACGCCCGGCACGGACCACCTAAGCTACGTTTGAAGTTTGAGGGGACAAGACAAGCAAGCAGCCCCAGTCTCTGTGCCTCTGTGCGAGCAGTGCCATGGGCAGATGAGGCTGAGCAACAGCTTTCCAGGCTAGCTCTTTCTGCCTGCGAGCTATCTGCAGACGTTCGCATTTTCGGAGCATGGCTGCCGGAGGCGCCCGGCACAGACCACCTAAGCTACGTTTGAAGTTTGAGGGGACAAGACAAGCAAGCAGCCCCAGTCTCTGTGCCTCTGTGCGAGCAGTGCCATGGGCAGATGAGGCTGAGCAACAGCTTTCCAGGCTAGCTCTTTCTGCCTGCGAGCTATCTGCAGACGTTTGCATTTTCGGAGCAGGGCTGCCGGAGGCGCCCGGCACAGACCACCTAAGCTACGTTTGAAGTTTGAGGGGACAAGACAAGCAAGCAGCCCCAGTCTCTGTGCCTCTGTGCGAGCAGTGCCATGGGCAGATGAGGCTGAGCAACAGCTTTCCAGGCTAGCTCTTTCTGCCTGCGAGCTATCTGCAGACGTTTGCATTTTCGGAGCAGGGCTGCCGGAGGCGCCCGGCACAGACCACCTAAGCTACGTTTGAAGTTTGAGGGGACAAGACAAGCAAGCAGCCCCAGTCTCTGTGCCTCTGTGCGAGCAGTGCCATGGGCAGATGAGGCTGAGCAACAGCTTTCCAGGCTAGCTCTTTCTGCCTGCGAGCTATCTGCAGACGTTCGCATTTTCGGAGCAGGGCTGCCGGAGGCGCCCGGCACGGACCACCTAAGCTACGATTGAAGTTTAAGGGGACAAGACAAGCAAGCAGCCCCAGTCTCTGTACTTCTGTGCGAGCAGTGCCATGGGCAGATGAGGCTGAGCAACAGCTTTCCAGGCTAGCTCTTTCTGCCTGCGAGCTATCTGCAGACGTTTGCATTTTCGGAGCAGGGCTGCCGGAGGCGCCCGGCACGGACCACCTAAGCTACTTTTCAAGACTGAGGGGACAAGACAAGCAAGCAGCCCCAGTCTCTGTGCCTCTGTGCGAGCAGTGCCATGGGCAGATGAGGCTGAGCAACAGCTATCAAGGCTAGCTCTTTCTGCCTGCGAGCTATCTGCAGACGTTCGCATTTTTGGAGCAGGCCTGCCAGATGCGCCAGGAACGGACCACCTAGCTACGTTTGATTTTTGAGGGGACAAGACAAGCAAGCAGCCCCAGTCTCTGTGCCTCTGTGCGAGCAGTGCCATGGGCAGATGAGGCTGAGCAACAGCTTTCCAGGCTAGCTCTTTCTGCCTGCGAGCTATCTGCAGACGTTCGCATTTTTGGAGCAGGGCTGCCGGAGGCGCCCGGCACGGACCACCTAAGCTACGTTTGAAGTTTGAGGGGACAAGACAAGCAAGCAGCCCCAGTCTCTGTGTCTCTGTGCGAGCAGTGCCATGGGCAGATGAGGCTGAGCAACAGCTTTCCAGGCTAGCTCTTTCTGCCTGCGAGCTATCTGCAGACGTTCGCATTTTCGGAGCAGGGCTGCCGAAGGTGCCCGGCACGGACCACCTAAGATACTTTTCAAGACTGAGGGGACAAGACAAGCAAGCAGCCCCAGTCTCTGTGCCTCTGTGCGAGCAGTGCCATGGGCAGATGAGGCTGAGCAACAGCTTTCCAGGCTAGCTCTTTCTGCCTGCGAGCTACCTGCAGACGTTTGCATTTTCGGAGCAGGGCTGCCGAAGGCGCCCGGCACGGACCACCTAAGCTACGTTTGAAGTTTGAGGGGACAAGACAAGCAAGCAGCCCCAGTCTCTGTGCCTCTGTGCGAGCAGTGCCATGGGCAGATGAGGCTGAGCAACAGCTTTCCAGGCTAGCTCTTTCTGCCTGCGAGCTATCTGCAGACGTTTGCATTTTCGGAGCACGGCTGCCGGAGGCGCCCGGCACAGACCACCTAAGCTACGTTTGAAGTTTGAGGGGACAAGACAAGCAAGCAGCCCCAGTCTCTGTGCCTCTGTGCGAGCAGTGCCATGGGCAGATGAGGCTGAGCAACAGCTTCCCAGGCTAGCTCTTTCTGCCTGCGAGCTATCTGCAGACGTTTGCATTTTCGGAGCAGGGCTGCCGGAGGCGCCCGGCACAGACCACCTAAGCTACGTTTGAAGTTTGAGGGGACAAGACAAGCAAGCAGCCCCAGTCTCTGTGCCTCTGTGCGAGCAGTGCCATGGGCAGATGAGGCTGAGCAACAGCTTTCCAGGCTAGCTCTTTCTGCCTGCGAGCTATCTGCAGACGTTTGCATTTTCGGAGCAGGGCTGCCGGAGGCGCCCGGCACAGACCACCTAAGCTACTTTTCAAGACTGAGGGGACAAGACAAGCAAGCAGCCCCAGTCTCTGTGCCTCTGTGCGAGCAGTGCCATGGGCAGATGAGGCTGAGCAACAGCTTTCCAGGCTAGCTCTTTCTGCCTGCGATCTATCTGCAGACGTTCGCATTTTCGGAGCAGGGCTGCCGGAGGCGCCCGGCACAGACCACCTAAGCTACGTTTGAAGTTTGAGGGGACAAGACAAGCAAGCAGCCCCAGTCTCTGTGCCTCTGTGCGAGCAGTGCCATGGGCAGATGAGGCTGAGCAACAGCTTTCCAGGCTAGCTCTTTCTGCCTGCGAGCTATCTGCAGACGTTCGCATTTTCGGAGCAGGGCTGCCGAAGGTGGCCGGCACGGACCACCTAAGCTACATTTGAAGTTTGAGGGGACAAGACAAGCAAGCAGCCCCAGTCTCTGTGCCTCTGTGCGAGCAGTGCCATGGGCAGATGAGGCTGAGCAACAGCTTTCCAGGCTAGCTCTTTCTGCCTGCGAGCTATCTGCAGACGTTCGCATTTTCGGAGCAGGGCTGCCGAAGGTGCCCGGCACGGACCACCTAAGCTACTTTTCAAGACTGAGGGGACAAGACAAGCAAGCAGCCCCAGTCTCTGTGCCTCTGTGCGAGCAGTGCCATGGGCAGATGAGGCTGAGCAACAGCTTTCCAGGCTAGCTCTTTCTGCCTGCGAGCTATCTGCAGACGTTTGCATTTTCGGAGCAGGGCTGCCGGAGGCGCCCGGCACGGACCACCTAAGCTACATTTGAAGTTTGAGGGGACAAGACAAGCAAGCAGCCCCAGTCTCTGTGCCTCTGTGCGAGCAGTGCCATGGGCAGATGAGGCTGAGCAACAGCTTTCCAGGCTAGCTCTTTCTGCCTGCGAGCTATCTGCAGACGTTCGCATTTTTGGAGCAGGGCTGCCGGATGCGCCCAGCACGGACCACCTAAGCTACGTTTGAAGTTTGAGGGGACAAGACAAGCAAGCAGCTCCAGTCTCTGTGCCTCTGTGCGAGCAGTGCCATGGGCAGATGAGGCTGAGCAACAGCTTTCCAGGCTAGCTCTTTCTGCCTGCGAGCTATCTGCAGACGTTTGCATTTTCGGAGCAGGGCTGCCGGAGGCGCCCGGCACAGACCACCTAAGCTACTTTTCAAGACTGAGGGGACAAGACAAGCAAGCAGCCCCAGTCTCTGTGCCTCTGTGCGAGCAGTGCCATGGGCAGATGAGGCTGAGCAACAGCTTTCCAGGCTAGCTCTTTCTGCCTGCGATCTATCTGCAGACGTTCGCATTTTCGGAGCAGGGCTGCCGGAGGCGCCCGGCACAGACCACCTAAGCTACGTTTGAAGTTTGAGGGGACAAGACAAGCAAGCAGCCCCAGTCTCTGTGCCTCTGTGCGAGCAGTGCCATGGGCAGATGAGGCTGAGCAACAGCTTTCCAGGCTAGCTCTTTCTGCCTGCGAGCTATCTGCAGACGTTCGCATTTTCGGAGCAGGGCTGCCGAAGGTGGCCGGCACGGACCACCTAAGCTACATTTGAAGTTTGAGGGGACAAGACAAGCAAGCAGCCCCAGTCTCTGTGCCTCTGTGCGAGCAGTGCCATGGGCAGATGAGGCTGAGCAACAGCTTTCCAGGCTAGCTCTTTCTGCCTGCGAGCTATCTGCAGACGTTCGCATTTTCGGAGCAGGGCTGCCGAAGGTGCCCGGCACGGACCACCTAAGCTACTTTTCAAGACTGAGGGGACAAGACAAGCAAGCAGCCCCAGTCTCTGTGCCTCTGTGCGAGCAGTGCCATGGGCAGATGAGGCTGAGCAACAGCTTTCCAGGCTAGCTCTTTCTGCCTGCGAGCTATCTGCAGACGTTTGCATTTTCGGAGCAGGGCTGCCGGAGGCGCCCGGCACGGACCACCTAAGCTACATTTGAAGTTTGAGGGGACAAGACAAGCAAGCAGCCCCAGTCTCTGTGCCTCTGTGCGAGCAGTGCCATGGGCAGATGAGGCTGAGCAACAGCTTTCCAGGCTAGCTCTTTCTGCCTGCGAGCTATCTGCAGACGTTCGCATTTTTGGAGCAGGGCTGCCGGATGCGCCCAGCACGGACCACCTAAGCTACGTTTGAAGTTTGAGGGGACAAGACAAGCAAGCAGCTCCAGTCTCTGTGCCTCTGTGCGAGCAGTGCCATGGGCAGATGAGGCTGAGCAACAGCTTTCCAGGCTAGCTCTTTCTGCCTGCGAGCTATCTGCAGACGTTCGCATTTTCGGAGCAGGGCTGCCGGAGACGCCCGGCACGGACCACCTAAGCTACGTTTGAAGTTTGAGGGGACAAGACAAGCAAGCAGCCCCAGTCTCTGTGCCTCTGTGCGAGCAGTGCCATGGGCAGATGAGGCTGAGCAACAGCTTTCCAGGCTAGCTCTTTCTGCCTGCGAGCTATCTGCAGACGTTCGCATTTTCGGAGCATGGCTGCCGGAGGCGCCCGGCACAGACCACCTAAGCTACGTTTGAAGTTTGAGGGGACAAGACAAGCAAGCAGCCCCAGTCTCTGTGCCTCTGTGCGAGCAGTGCCATGGGCAGATGAGGCTGAGCAACAGCTTTCCAGGCTAGCTCTTTCTGCCTGCGAGCTATCTGCAGACGTTTGCATTTTCGGAGCAGGGCTGCCGGAGGCGCCCGGCACAGACCACCTAAGCTACGTTTGAAGTTTGAGGGGACAAGACAAGCAAGCAGCCCCAGTCTCTGTGCCTCTGTGCGAGCAGTGCCATGGGCAGATGAGGCTGAGCAACAGCTTTCCAGGCTAGCTCTTTCTGCCTGCGAGCTATCTGCAGACGTTTGCATTTTCGGAGCAGGGCTGCCGGAGGCGCCCGGCACAGACCACCTAAGCTACGTTTGAAGTTTGAGGGGACAAGACAAGCAAGAAGCCCCAGTCTCTGTGCCTCTGTGCGAGCAGTGCCATGGGCAGATGAGGCTGAGCAACAGCTTTCCAGGCTAGCTCTTTCTGCCTGCGAGCTATCTGCAGACGTTCGCATTTTCGGAGCAGGGCTGCCGGAGGCGCCCGGCACGGACCACCTAAGCTACGATTGAAGTTTAAGGGGACAAGACAAGCAAGCAGCCCCAGTCTCTGTACTTCTGTGCGAGCAGTGCCATGGGCAGATGAGGCTGAGCAACAGCTTTCCAGGCTAGCTCTTTCTGCCTGCGAGCTATCTGCAGACGTTCGCATTTTCGGAGCAGGGCTGCCGGAGACGCCCGGCACGGACCACCTAAGCTACAGTTGAAGTTTGAGGGGACAAGACAAGCAAGCAGCCCCAGTCTCTGTGCCTCTGTGCGAGCAGTGCCATGGGCAGATGAGGCTGAGCAACAGCTTTCCAGGCTAGCTCTTTCTGCCTGCGAGCTATCTGCAGACGTTTGCATTTTCGGAGCAGGGCTGCCGGAGGCGCCCGGCACGGACCACCTAAGCTACTTTTGAAGTTTGAGGGGGCAAAACAAGCAAGCAGCCCCAGTCTCTGTGCCTCTGTGCGAGCAGTGCCATGGGCAGATGAGGCTGAGCAACAGCTTTCCAGGCTAGCTCTTTCTGCCTGCGATCTATCTGCAGACGTTCGCATTTTCGGAGCAGGGCTGCCGGAGGCGCCCGGCACGGACCACCTAAGCTACGTTTGAAGTTTGAGGGGACAAGACAAGCAAGCATTCCCAGTCTCTGTGCCTCTGTGCGAGCACTGCCATGGGCTGATGAGGCTGAGCAACAGCTTTCCAGGCTAGCTCTTTCTGCCTGCGAGCTATCTGCAGACGTTTGCATTTTCGGAGCAGGGCTGCCGGAGGCGCCCGGCACGGACCACCTAAGCTACGATTGAAGTTTAAGGGGACAAGACAAGCAAGCAGCCCCAGTCTCTGTGCTTCTGTGCGAGCAGTGCCATGGGCAGATGAGGCTGAGCAACAGCTTTCCAGGCTAGCTCTTTCTGCCTGCGAGCTATCTGCAGACGTTTGCATTTTCGGAGCAGGGCTGCCGGAGGCGCCCGGCACGGACCACCTAAGCTACGTTTGAAGTTTGAGGGGACAAGACAAGCAAGCAGCCCCAGTCTCTGTGCCTCTGTGCGAGCAGTGCCATGGGCAGATGAGGCTGAGCAACAGCTTCCCAGGCTAGCTCTTTCTGCCTGCGAGCTATCTGCAGACGTTCGCATTTTCGGAGCAGGGCTGCCGGAGGCACCCGGCACGGACCACCTAAGCTACTTTTGAAGTTTGAGGGGGCAAAACAAGCAAGCAGCCCCAGTCTCTGTGCCTCTGTGCGAGCAGTGCCATGGGCAGATGAGGCTGAGCAACAGCTTTCCAGGCTAGCTCTTTCTGCCTGCGAGCTATCTGCAGACGTTCGCATTTTTGGAGCAGGGCTGCCGGAGGCGCCCGGCACAGACCACCTAAGCTACTTTTCAAGACTGAGGGGACAAGACAAGCAAGCAGCCCCAGTCTCTGTGCCTCTGTGCGAGCAGTGCCATGGGCAGATGAGGCTGAGCAACAGCTTTCCAGGCTAGCTCTTTCTGCCTGCGAGCTATCTGCAGACGTTTGCATTTTCGGAGCAGGGCTGCCGGAGACGCCCGGCACGGACCACCTAAGCTACATTTGAAGTTTGAGGGGACAAGACAAGCAAGCAGCCCCAGTCTCTGTGCCTCTGTGCGAGCAGTGCCATGGGCAGATGAGGCTGAGCAACAGCTTTACAGGGTAGCTCTTTCTGCCTGCGATCTATCTGCAGACGTTCGCATTTTCGGAGCACGGCTGCCGGAGGCGCCCGGCACAGACCACCTAAGCTACGTTTGAAGTTTGAGGGGACAAGACAAGCAAGCAGCCCCAGTCTCTGTGCCTCTGTGCGAGCAGTGCCATGGGCAGATGAGGCTGAGCAACAGCTTTCCAGGCTAGCTCTTTCTGCCTGCGAGCTATCTGCAGACGTTCGCATTTTCGGAGCAGGGCTGCCGGAGGCGCCCGGCACAGACCACCTAAGCTACTTTTCAAGACTGAGGGGACAAGACAAGCAAGCAGCCCCAGTCTCTGTGCCTCTGTGCGAGCAGTGCCATGGGCAGATGAGGCTGAGCAACAGCTTTCCAGGCTAGCTCTTTCTGCCTGCGAGCTATCTGCAGACGTTTGCATTTTCGGAGCAGGGTTGCCGGAGGCGCCCGGCACAGACCACCTAAGCTACGTTTGAAGTTTGAGGGGACAAGACAAGCAAGCAGCCCCAGTCTCTGTGCCTCTGTGCGAGCAGTGCCATGGGCAGATGAGGCTGAGCAACAGCTTTCCAGGCTAGCTTTTTCTGCCTGCGAGCTATCTGCAGACGTTTGCATTTTCGGAGCAGGGCTGCCGGAGGCGCCCGGCACGGACCACCTAAGCTACTTTTCAAGACTGAGGGGACAAGACAAGCAAGCAGCCCCAGTCTCTGTGCCTCTGTGCGAGCAGTGCCATGGGCAGATGAGGCTGAGCAACAGCTTTCCAGGCTAGCTCTTTCTGCCTGCGAGCTATCTGCAGACGTTCGCATTTTCGGAGCACGGCTGCCGGAGGCGCTCGGCACAGACCACCTAAGCTACGTTTGAAGTTTGAGGGGACAAGACAAGCAAGCAGCCCCAGTCTCTGTGCCTCTGTGCGAGCAGTGCCATGGGCAGATGAGGCTGAGCAACAGCTTTCCAGGCTAGCTCTTTCTGCCTGCGAGCTATCTGCAGACGTTTGCATTTTCGGAGCAGGGCTGCCGGAGGCGCCCGGCACAGACCACCTAAGCTACGTTTGAAGTTTGAGGGGACAAGACAAGCAAGCAGCCCCAGTCTCTGTGCCTCTGTGCGAGCAGTGCCATGGGCAGATGAGGCTGAGCAACAGCTTTCCAGGCTAGCTCTTTCTGCCTGCGAGCTATCTGCAGACGTTTGCATTTTCGGAGCAGGGCTGCCGGAGGCGCCCGGCACGGACCACCTAAGCTACTTTTCAAGACTGAGGGGACAAGACAAGCAAGCAGCCCCAGTCTCTGTGCCTCTGTGCGAGCAGTGCCATGGGCAGATGAGGCTGAGCAACAGCTATCAAGGCTAGCTCTTTCTGCCTGCGAGCTATCTGCAGACGTTCGCATTTTTGGAGCAGGCCTGCCAGATGCGCCAGGAACGGACCACCTAGCTACGTTTGATTTTTGAGGGGACAAGACAAGCAAGCAGCCCCAGTCTCTGTGCCTCTGTGCGAGCAGTGCCATGGGCAGATGAGGCTGAGCAACAGCTTTCCAGGCTAGCTCTTTCTGCCTGCGAGCTATCTGCAGACGTTCGCATTTTTGGAGCAGGGCTGCCGGAGGCGCCCGGCACGGACCACCTAAGCTACGTTTGAAGTTTGAGGGGACAAGACAAGCAAGCAGCCCCAGTCTCTGTGTCTCTGTGCGAGCAGTGCCATGGGCAGATGAGGCTGAGCAACAGCTTTCCAGGCTAGCTCTTTCTGCCTGCGAGCTATCTGCAGACGTTCGCATTTTCGGAGCAGGGCTGCCGAAGGTGCCCGGCACGGACCACCTAAGCTACTTTTCAAGACTGAGGGGACAAGACAAGCAAGCAGCCCCAGTCTCTGTGCCTCTGTGCGAGCAGTGCCATGGGCAGATGAGGCTGAGCAACAGCTTTCCAGGCTAGCTCTTTCTGCCTGCGAGCTACCTGCAGACGTTTGCATTTTCGGAGCAGGGCTGCCGAAGGCGCCCGGCACGGACCACCTAAGCTACGTTTGAAGTTTGAGGGGACAAGACAAGCAAGCAGCCCCAGTCTCTGTGCCTCTGTGCGAGCAGTGCCATGGGCAGATGAGGCTGAGCAACAGCTTTCCAGGCTAGCTCTTTCTGCCTGCGAGCTATCTGCAGACGTTTGCATTTTCGGAGCACGGCTGCCGGAGGCGCCCGGCACAGACCACCTAAGCTACGTTTGAAGTTTGAGGGGACAAGACAAGCAAGCAGCCCCAGTCTCTGTGCCTCTGTGCGAGCAGTGCCATGGGCAGATGAGGCTGAGCAACAGCTTTCCAGGCTAGCTCTTTCTGCCTGCGAGCTATCTGCAGACGTTTGCATTTTCGGAGCAGGGCTGCCGGAGGCGCCCGGCACGGACCACCTAAGCTACTTTTCAAGACTGAGGGGACAAGACAAGCAAGCAGCCCCAGTCTCTGTGCCTCTGTGCGAGCAGTGCCATGGGCAGATGAGGCTGAGCAACAGCTATCAAGGCTAGCTCTTTCTGCCTGCGAGCTATCTGCAGACGTTCGCATTTTTGGAGCAGGCCTGCCAGATGCGCCAGGAACGAACCACCTAGCTACGTTTGATTTTTGAGGGGACAAGACAAGCAAGCAGCCCCAGTCTCTGTGCCTCTGTGCGAGCAGTGCCATGGGCAGATGAGGCTGAGCAACAGCTTTCCAGGCTAGCTCTTTCTGCCTGCGAGCTATCTGCAGACGTTCGCATTTTTGGAGCAGGGCTGCCGGAGGCGCCCGGCACGGACCACCTAAGCTACGTTTGAAGTTTGAGGGGACAAGACAAGCAAGCAGCCCCAGTCTCTGTGTCTCTGTGCGAGCAGTGCCATGGGCAGATGAGGCTGAGCAACAGCTTTCCAGGCTAGCTCTTTCTGCCTGCGAGCTATCTGCAGACGTTCGCATTTTCGGAGCAGGGCTGCCGAAGGTGCCCGGCACGGACCACCTAAGCTACTTTTCAAGACTGAGGGGACAAGACAAGCAAGCAGCCCCAGTCTCTGTGCCTCTGTGCGAGCAGTGCCATGGGCAGATGAGGCTGAGCAACAGCTTTCCAGGCTAGCTCTTTCTGCCTGCGAGCTACCTGCAGACGTTTGCATTTTCGGAGCAGGGCTGCCGAAGGCGCCCGGCACGGACCACCTAAGCTACGTTTGAAGTTTGAGGGGACAAGACAAGCAAGCAGCCCCAGTCTCTGTGCCTCTGTGCGAGCAGTGCCATGGGCAGATGAGGCTGAGCAACAGCTTTCCAGGCTAGCTCTTTCTGCCTGCGAGCTATCTGCAGACGTTTGCATTTTCGGAGCACGGCTGCCGGAGGCGCCCGGCACAGACCACCTAAGCTACGTTTGAAGTTTGAGGGGACAAGACAAGCAAGCAGCCCCAGTCTCTGTGCCTCTGTGCGAGCAGTGCCATGGGCAGATGAGGCTGAGCAACAGCTTCCCAGGCTAGCTCTTTCTGCCTGCGAGCTATCTGCAGACGTTTGCATTTTCGGAGCAGGGCTGCCGGAGGCGCCCGGCACAGACCACCTAAGCTACGTTTGAAGTTTGAGGGGACAAGACAAGCAAGCAGCCCCAGTCTCTGTGCCTCTGTGCGAGCAGTGCCATGGGCAGATGAGGCTGAGCAACAGCTTTCCAGGCTAGCTCTTTCTGCCTGCGAGCTATCTGCAGACGTTTGCATTTTCGGAGCAGGGCTGCCGGAGGCGCCCGGCACAGACCACCTAAGCTACTTTTCAAGACTGAGGGGACAAGACAAGCAAGCAGCCCCAGTCTCTGTGCCTCTGTGCGAGCAGTGCCATGGGCAGATGAGGCTGAGCAACAGCTTTCCAGGCTAGCTCTTTCTGCCTGCGATCTATCTGCAGACGTTCGCATTTTCGGAGCAGGGCTGCCGGAGGCGCCCGGCACAGACCACCTAAGCTACGTTTGAAGTTTGAGGGGACAAGACAAGCAAGCAGCCCCAGTCTCTGTGCCTCTGTGCGAGCAGTGCCATGGGCAGATGAGGCTGAGCAACAGCTTTCCAGGCTAGCTCTTTCTGCCTGCGAGCTATCTGCAGACGTTCGCATTTTCGGAGCAGGGCTGCCGAAGGTGCCCGGCACGGACCACCTAAGCTACATTTGAAGTTTGAGGGGACAAGACAAGCAAGCAGCCCCAGTCTCTGTGCCTCTGTGCGAGCAGTGCCATGGGCAGATGAGGCTGAGCAACAGCTTTCCAGGCTAGCTCTTTCTGCCTGCGATCTATCTGCAGACGTTCGCATTTTCGGAGCAGGGCTGCCGAAGGTGCCCGGCACGGACCACCTAAGCTACTTTTCAAGACTGAGGGGACAAGACAAGCAAGCAGCCCCAGTCTCTGTGCCTCTGTGCGAGCAGTGCCATGGGCAGATGAGGCTGAGCAACAGCTTTCCAGGCTAGCTCTTTCTGCCTGCGAGCTATCTGCAGACGTTTGCATTTTCGGAGCAGGGCTGCCGGAGACGCCCGGCACGGACCACCTAAGCTACGTTTGAAGTTTGAGGGGACAAGACAAGCAAGCAGCCCCAGTCTCTGTGCCTCTGTGCGAGCAGTGCCATGGGCAGATGAGGCTGAGCAACAGCTTTCCAGGCTAGCTCTTTCTGCCTGCGAGCTATCTGCAGACGTTCGCATTTTCGGAGCATGGCTGCCGGAGGCGCCCGGCACAGACCACCTAAGCTACGTTTGAAGTTTGAGGGGACAAGACAAGCAAGCAGCCCCAGTCTCTGTGCCTCTGTGCGAGCAGTGCCATGGGCAGATGAGGCTGAGCAACAGCTTTCCAGGCTAGCTCTTTCTGCCTGCGAGCTATCTGCAGACGTTTGCATTTTCGGAGCACGGCTGCCGGAGGCGCCCGGCACAGACCACCTAAGCTACGTTTGAAGTTTGAGGGGACAAGACAAGCAAGCAGCCCCAGTCTCTGTGCCTCTGTGCGAGCAGTGCCATGGGCAGATGAGGCTGAGCAACAGCTTCCCAGGCTAGCTCTTTCTGCCTGCGAGCTATCTGCAGACGTTTGCATTTTCGGAGCAGGGCTGCCGGAGGCGCCCGGCACAGACCACCTAAGCTACGTTTGAAGTTTGAGGGGACAAGACAAGCAAGCAGCCCCAGTCTCTGTGCCTCTGTGCGAGCAGTGCCATGGGCAGATGAGGCTGAGCAACAGCTTTCCAGGCTAGCTCTTTCTGCCTGCGAGCTATCTGCAGACGTTTGCATTTTCGGAGCAGGGCTGCCGGAGGCGCCCGGCACAGACCACCTAAGCTACTTTTCAAGACTGAGGGGACAAGACAAGCAAGCAGCCCCAGTCTCTGTGCCTCTGTGCGAGCAGTGCCATGGGCAGATGAGGCTGAGCAACAGCTTTCCAGGCTAGCTCTTTCTGCCTGCGATCTATCTGCAGACGTTCGCATTTTCGGAGCAGGGCTGCCGGAGGCGCCCGGCACAGACCACCTAAGCTACGTTTGAAGTTTGAGGGGACAAGACAAGCAAGCAGCCCCAGTCTCTGTGCCTCTGTGCGAGCAGTGCCATGGGCAGATGAGGCTGAGCAACAGCTTTCCAGGCTAGCTCTTTCTGCCTGCGAGCTATCTGCAGACGTTCGCATTTTCGGAGCAGGGCTGCCGAAGGTGCCCGGCACGGACCACCTAAGCTACATTTGAAGTTTGAGGGGACAAGACAAGCAAGCAGCCCCAGTCTCTGTGCCTCTGTGCGAGCAGTGCCATGGGCAGATGAGGCTGAGCAACAGCTTTCCAGGCTAGCTCTTTCTGCCTGCGATCTATCTGCAGACGTTCGCATTTTCGGAGCAGGGCTGCCGAAGGTGCCCGGCACGGACCACCTAAGCTACTTTTCAAGACTGAGGGGACAAGACAAGCAAGCAGCCCCAGTCTCTGTGCCTCTGTGCGAGCAGTGCCATGGGCAGATGAGGCTGAGCAACAGCTTTCCAGGCTAGCTCTTTCTGCCTGCGAGCTATCTGCAGACGTTTGCATTTTCGGAGCAGGGCTGCCGGAGACGCCCGGCACGGACCACCTAAGCTACGTTTGAAGTTTGAGGGGACAAGACAAGCAAGCAGCCCCAGTCTCTGTGCCTCTGTGCGAGCAGTGCCATGGGCAGATGAGGCTGAGCAACAGCTTTCCAGGCTAGCTCTTTCTGCCTGCGAGCTATCTGCAGACGTTCGCATTTTCGGAGCATGGCTGCCGGAGGCGCCCGGCACAGACCACCTAAGCTACGTTTGAAGTTTGAGGGGACAAGACAAGCAAGCAGCCCCAGTCTCTGTGCCTCTGTGCGAGCAGTGCCATGGGCAGATGAGGCTGAGCAACAGCTTTCCAGGCTAGCTCTTTCTGCCTGCGAGCTATCTGCAGACGTTTGCATTTTCGGAGCAGGGCTGCCGGAGGCGCCCGGCACAGACCACCTAAGCTACGTTTGAAGTTTGAGGGGACAAGACAAGCAAGCAGCCCCAGTCTCTGTGCCTCTGTGCGAGCAGTGCCATGGGCAGATGAGGATGAGCAACAGCTTCCCAGGCTAGCTCTTTCTGCCTGCGAGCTATCTGCAGACGTTTGCATTTTCGGAGCAGGGCTGCCGGAGGCGCCCGGCACAGACCACCTAAGCTACGTTTGAAGTTTGAGGGGACAAGACAAGCAAGCAGCCCCAGTCTCTGTGCCTCTGTGCGAGCAGTGCCATGGGCAGATGAGGCTGAGCAACAGCTTTCCAGGCTAGCTCTTTCTGCCTGCGAGCTATCTGCAGACGTTCGCATTTTCGGAGCAGGGCTGCCGGAGACGCCCGGCACGGACCACCTAAGCTACGTTTGAAGTTTGAGGGGACAAGACAAGCAAGCAGCCCCAGTCTCTGTGCCTCTGTGCGAGCAGTGCCATGGGCAGATGAGGCTGAGCAACAGCTTTCCAGGCTAGCTCTTTCTGCCTGCGAGCTATCTGCAGACGTTCGCATTTTCGGAGCAGGGCTGCCGGAGACGCCCGGCACGGACCACCTAAGCTACGTTTGAAGTTTGAGGGGACAAGACAAGCAAGCAGCCCCAGTCTCTGTGCCTCTGTGCGAGCAGTGCCATGGGCAGATGAGGCTGAGCAACAGCTTTCCAGGCTAGCTCTTTCTGCCTGCGAGCTATCTGCAGACGTTTGCATTTTCGGAGCAGGGCTGCCGGAGGCGCCCGGCACAGACCACCTAAGCTACGTTTGAAGTTTGAGGGGACAAGACAAGCAAGCAGCCCCAGTCTCTGTGCCTCTGTGCGAGCAGTGCCATGGGCAGATGAGGCTGAGCAACAGCTTTCCAGGCTAGCTCTTTCTGCCTGCGAGCTATCTGCAGACGTTCGCATTTTCGGAGCAGGGCTGCCGGAGGCGCCCGGCACGGACCACCTAAGCTACGATTGAAGTTTAAGGGGACAAGACAAGCAAGCAGCCCCAGTCTCTGTACTTCTGTGCGAGCAGTGCCATGGGCAGATGAGGCTGAGCAACAGCTTTCCAGGCTAGCTCTTTCTGCCTGCGAGCTATCTGCAGACGTTTGCATTTTCGGAGCAGGGCTGCCGGAGGCGCCCGGCACGGACCACCTAAGCTACTTTTCAAGACTGAGGGTACAAGACAAGCAAGCAGCCCCAGTCTCTGTGCCTCTGTGCGAGCAGTGCCATGGGCAGATGAGGCTGAGCAACAGCTATCAAGGCTAGCTCTTTCTGCCTGCGAGCTATCTGCAGACGTTCGCATTTTTGGAGCAGGCCTGCCAGATGCGCCAGGAACGGACCACCTAGCTACGTTTGATTTTTGAGGGGACAAGACAAGCAAGCAGCCCCAGTCTCTGTGCCTCTGTGCGAGCAGTGCCATGGGCAGATGAGGCTGAGCAACAGCTTTCCAGGCTAGCTCTTTCTGCCTGCGAGCTATCTGCAGACGTTCGCATTTTTGGAGCAGGGCTGCCGGAGGCGCCCGGCACGGACCACCTAAGCTACGTTTGAAGTTTGAGGGGACAAGACAAGCAAGCAGCCCCAGTCTCTGTGTCTCTGTGCGAGCAGTGCCATGGGCAGATGAGGCTGAGCAACAGCTTTCCAGGCTAGCTCTTTCTGCCTGCGAGCTATCTGCAGACGTTCGCATTTTCGGAGCAGGGCTGCCGAAGGTGCCCGGCACGGACCACCTAAGCTACTTTTCAAGACTGAGGGGACAAGACAAGCAAGCAGCCCCAGTCTCTGTGTCTCTGTGCGAGCAGTGCCATGGGCAGATGAGGCTGAGCAACAGCTTTCCAGGCTAGCTCTTTCTGCCTGCGAGCTATCTGCAGACGTTTGCATTTTCGGAGCAGGGCTGCCGGAGGCGCCCGGCACAGACCACCTAAGCTACGTTTGAAGTTTGAGGGGACAAGACAAGCAAGCAGCCCCAGTCTCTGTGCCTCTGTGCGAGCAGTGCCATGGGCAGATGAGGCTGAGCAACAGCTTTCCAGGCTAGCTTTTTCTGCCTGCGAGCTATCTGCAGACGTTTGCATTTTCGGAGCAGGGCTGCCGGAGGCGCCCGGCACGGACCACCTAAGCTACTTTTCAAGACTGAGGGGACAAGACAAGCAAGCAGCCCCAGTCTCTGTGCCTCTGTGCGAGCAGTGCCATGGGCAGATGAGGCTGAGCAACAGCTATCAAGGCTAGCTCTTTCTGCCTGCGAGCTATCTGCAGACGTTCGCATTTTTGGAGCAGGCCTGCCAGATGCGCCAGGAACGGACCACCTAGCTACGTTTGATTTTTGAGGGGACAAGACAAGCAAGCAGCCCCAGTCTCTGTGCCTCTGTGCGAGCAGTGCCATGGGCAGATGAGGCTGAGCAACAGCTTTCCAGGCTAGCTCTTTCTGCCTGCGAGCTATCTGCAGACGTTCGCATTTTTGGAGCAGGGCTGCCGGAGGCGCCCGGCACGGACCACCTAAGCTACGTTTGAAGTTTGAGGGGACAAGACAAGCAAGCAGCCCCAGTCTCTGTGTCTCTGTGCGAGCAGTGCCATGGGCAGATGAGGCTGAGCAACAGCTTTCCAGGCTAGCTCTTTCTGCCTGCGAGCTATCTGCAGACGTTCGCATTTTCGGAGCAGGGCTGCCGAAGGTGCCCGGCACGGACCACCTAAGCTACTTTTCAAGACTGAGGGGACAAGACAAGCAAGCAGCCCCAGTCTCTGTGCCTCTGTGCGAGCAGTGCCATGGGCAGATGAGGCTGAGCAACAGCTTTCCAGGCTAGCTCTTTCTGCCTGCGAGCTACCTGCAGACGTTTGCATTTTCGGAGCAGGGCTGCCGAAGGCGCCCGGCACGGACCACCTAAGCTACGTTTGAAGTTTGAGGGGACAAGACAAGCAAGCAGCCCCAGTCTCTGTGCCTCTGTGCGAGCAGTGCCATGGGCAGATGAGGCTGAGCAACAGCTTTCCAGGCTAGCTCTTTCTGCCTGCGAGCTATCTGCAGACGTTTGCATTTTCGGAGCACGGCTGCCGGAGGCGCCCGGCACAGACCACCTAAGCTACGTTTGAAGTTTGAGGGGACAAGACAAGCAAGCAGCCCCAGTCTCTGTGCCTCTGTGCGAGCAGTGCCATGGGCAGATGAGGCTGAGCAACAGCTTTCCAGGCTAGCTTTTTCTGCCTGCGAGCTATCTGCAGACGTTTGCATTTTCGGAGCAGGGCTGCCGGAGGCGCCCGGCACGGACCACCTAAGCTACTTTTCAAGACTGAGGGGACAAGACAAGCAAGCAGCCCCAGTCTCTGTGCCTCTGTGCGAGCAGTGCCATGGGCAGATGAGGCTGAGCAACAGCTATCAAGGCTAGCTCTTTCTGCCTGCGAGCTATCTGCAGACGTTCGCATTTTTGGAGCAGGCCTGCCAGATGCGCCAGGAACGGACCACCTAGCTACGTTTGATTTTTGAGGGGACAAGACAAGCAAGCAGCCCCAGTCTCTGTGCCTCTGTGCGAGCAGTGCCATGGGCAGATGAGGCTGAGCAACAGCTTTCCAGGCTAGCTCTTTCTGCCTGCGAGCTATCTGCAGACGTTCGCATTTTTGGAGCAGGGCTGCCGGAGGCGCCCGGCACGGACCACCTAAGCTACGTTTGAAGTTTGAGGGGACAAGACAAGCAAGCAGCCCCAGTCTCTGTGTCTCTGTGCGAGCAGTGCCATGGGCAGATGAGGCTGAGCAACAGCTTTCCAGGCTAGCTCTTTCTGCCTGCGAGCTATCTGCAGACGTTCGCATTTTCGGAGCAGGGCTGCCGAAGGTGCCCGGCACGGACCACCTAAGCTACTTTTCAAGACTGAGGGGACAAGACAAGCAAGCAGCCCCAGTCTCTGTGCCTCTGTGCGAGCAGTGCCATGGGCAGATGAGGCTGAGCAACAGCTTTCCAGGCTAGCTCTTTCTGCCTGCGAGCTACCTGCAGACGTTTGCATTTTCGGAGCAGGGCTGCCGAAGGCGCCCGGCACGGACCACCTAAGCTACGTTTGAAGTTTGAGGGGACAAGACAAGCAAGCAGCCCCAGTCTCTGTGCCTCTGTGCGAGCAGTGCCATGGGCAGATGAGGCTGAGCAACAGCTTTCCAGGCTAGCTCTTTCTGCCTGCGAGCTATCTGCAGACGTTTGCATTTTCGGAGCACGGCTGCCGGAGGCGCCCGGCACAGACCACCTAAGCTACGTTTGAAGTTTGAGGGGACAAGACAAGCAAGCAGCCCCAGTCTCTGTGCCTCTGTGCGAGCAGTGCCATGGGCAGATGAGGCTGAGCAACAGCTTCCCAGGCTAGCTCTTTCTGCCTGCGAGCTATCTGCAGACGTTTGCATTTTCGGAGCAGGGCTGCCGGAGGCGCCCGGCACAGACCACCTAAGCTACGTTTGAAGTTTGAGGGGACAAGACAAGCAAGCAGCCCCAGTCTCTGTGCCTCTGTGCGAGCAGTGCCATGGGCAGATGAGGCTGAGCAACAGCTTTCCAGGCTAGCTCTTTCTGCCTGCGAGCTATCTGCAGACGTTTGCATTTTCGGAGCAGGGCTGCCGGAGGTGCCCGGCACAGACCACCTAAGCTACTTTTCAAGACTGAGGGGACAAGACAAGCAAGCAGCCCCAGTCTCTGTGCCTCTGTGCGAGCAGTGCCATGGGCAGATGAGGCTGAGCAACAGCTTTCCAGGCTAGCTCTTTCTGCCTGCGATCTATCTGCAGACGTTCGCATTTTCGGAGCAGGGCTGCCGGAGGCGCCCGGCACAGACCACCTAAGCTACGTTTGAAGTTTGAGGGGACAAGACAAGCAAGCAGCCCCAGTCTCTGTGCCTCTGTGCGAGCAGTGCCATGGGCAGATGAGGCTGAGCAACAGCTTTCCAGGCTAGCTCTTTCTGCCTGCGAGCTATCTGCAGACGTTCGCATTTTCGGAGCAGGGCTGCCGAAGGTGCCCGGCACGGACCACCTAAGCTACATTTGAAGTTTGAGGGGACAAGACAAGCAAGCAGCCCCAGTCTCTGTGCCTCTGTGCGAGCAGTGCCATGGGCAGATGAGGCTGAGCAACAGCTTTCCAGGCTAGCTCTTTCTGCCTGCGAGCTATCTGCAGACGTTCGCATTTTCGGAGCAGGGCTGCCGAAGGTGCCCGGCACGGACCACCTAAGCTACTTTTCAAGACTGAGGGGACAAGACAAGCAAGCAGCCCCAGTCTCTGTGCCTCTGTGCGAGCAGTGCCATGGGCAGATGAGGCTGAGCAACAGCTTTCCAGGCTAGCTCTTTCTGCCTGCGAGCTATCTGCAGACGTTCGCATTTTCGGAGCAGGGCTGCCGGAGACGCCCGGCACGGACCACCTAAGCTACGTTTGAAGTTTGAGGGGACAAGACAAGCAAGCAGCCCCAGTCTCTGTGCCTCTGTGCGAGCAGTGCCATGGGCAGATGAGGCTGAGCAACAGCTTTCCAGGCTAGCTCTTTCTGCCTGCGAGCTATCTGCAGACGTTCGCATTTTCGGAGCATGGCTGCCGGAGGCGCCCGGCACAGACCACCTAAGCTACGTTTGAAGTTTGAGGGGACAAGACAAGCAAGCAGCCCCAGTCTCTGTGCCTCTGTGCGAGCAGTGCCATGGGCAGATGAGGCTGAGCAACAGCTTTCCAGGCTAGCTCTTTCTGCCTGCGAGCTATCTGCAGACGTTTGCATTTTCGGAGCAGGGCTGCCGGAGGCGCCCGGCACAGACCACCTAAGCTACGTTTGAAGTTTGAGGGGACAAGACAAGCAAGCAGCCCCAGTCTCTGTGCCTCTGTGCGAGCAGTGCCATGGGCAGATGAGGCTGAGCAACAGCTTCCCAGGCTAGCTCTTTCTGCCTGCGAGCTATCTGCAGACGTTTGCATTTTCGGAGCAGGGCTGCCGGAGGCGCCCGGCACAGACCACCTAAGCTACGTTTGAAGTTTGAGGGGACAAGACAAGCAAGCAGCCCCAGTCTCTGTGCCTCTGTGCGAGCAGTGCCATGGGCAGATGAGGCTGAGCAACAGCTTTCCAGGCTAGCTCTTTCTGCCTGCGAGCTATCTGCAGACGTTCGCATTTTCGGAGCAGGGCTGCCGGAGACGCCCGGCACGGACCACCTAAGCTACGTTTGAAGTTTGAGGGGACAAGACAAGCAAGCAGCCCCAGTCTCTGTGCCTCTGTGCGAGCAGTGCCATGGGCAGATGAGGCTGAGCAACAGCTTTCCAGGCTAGCTCTTTCTGCCTGCGAGCTATCTGCAGACGTTCGCATTTTCGGAGCATGGCTGCCGGAGGCGCCCGGCACAGACCACCTAAGCTACGTTTGAAGTTTGAGGGGACAAGACAAGCAAGCAGCCCCAGTCTCTGTGCCTCTGTGCGAGCAGTGCCATGGGCAGATGAGGCTGAGCAACAGCTTTCCAGGCTAGCTCTTTCTGCCTGCGAGCTATCTGCAGACGTTTGCATTTTCGGAGCAGGGCTGCCGGAGGCGCCCGGCACAGACCACCTAAGCTACGTTTGAAGTTTGAGGGGACAAGACAAGCAAGCAGCCCCAGTCTCTGTGCCTCTGTGCGAGCAGTGCCATGGGCAGATGAGGCTGAGCAACAGCTTTCCAGGCTAGCTCTTTCTGCCTGCGAGCTATCTGCAGACGTTTGCATTTTCGGAGCAGGGCTGCCGGAGGCGCCCGGCACAGACCACCTAAGCTACGTTTGAAGTTTGAGGGGACAAGACAAGCAAGCAGCCCCAGTCTCTGTGCCTCTGTGCGAGCAGTGCCATGGGCAGATGAGGCTGAGCAACAGCTTTCCAGGCTAGCTCTTTCTGCCTGCGAGCTATCTGCAGACGTTCGCATTTTCGGAGCAGGGCTGCCGGAGGCGCCCGGCACGGACCACCTAAGCTACGATTGAAGTTTAAGGGGACAAGACAAGCAAGCAGCCCCAGTCTCTGTACTTCTGTGCGAGCAGTGCCATGGGCAGATGAGGCTGAGCAACAGCTTTCCAGGCTAGCTCTTTCTGCCTGCGAGCTATCTGCAGACGTTTGCATTTTCGGAGCAGGGCTGCCGGAGGCGCCCGGCACGGACCACCTAAGCTACTTTTCAAGACTGAGGGTACAAGACAAGCAAGCAGCCCCAGTCTCTGTGCCTCTGTGCGAGCAGTGCCATGGGCAGATGAGGCTGAGCAACAGCTATCAAGGCTAGCTCTTTCTGCCTGCGAGCTATCTGCAGACGTTCGCATTTTTGGAGCAGGCCTGCCAGATGCGCCAGGAACGGACCACCTAGCTACGTTTGATTTTTGAGGGGACAAGACAAGCAAGCAGCCCCAGTCTCTGTGCCTCTGTGCGAGCAGTGCCATGGGCAGATGAGGCTGAGCAACAGCTTTCCAGGCTAGCTCTTTCTGCCTGCGAGCTATCTGCAGACGTTCGCATTTTTGGAGCAGGGCTGCCGGAGGCGCCCGGCACGGACCACCTAAGCTACGTTTGAAGTTTGAGGGGACAAGACAAGCAAGCAGCCCCAGTCTCTGTGTCTCTGTGCGAGCAGTGCCATGGGCAGATGAGGCTGAGCAACAGCTTTCCAGGCTAGCTCTTTCTGCCTGCGAGCTATCTGCAGACGTTCGCATTTTCGGAGCAGGGCTGCCGAAGGTGCCCGGCACGGACCACCTAAGCTACTTTTCAAGACTGAGGGGACAAGACAAGCAAGCAGCCCCAGTCTCTGTGCCTCTGTGCGAGCAGTGCCATGGGCAGATGAGGCTGAGCAACAGCTTTCCAGGCTAGCTCTTTCTGCCTGCGAGCTATCTGCAGACGTTTGCATTTTCGGAGCAGGGCTGCCGGAGGCGCCCGGCACAGACCACCTAAGCTACGTTTGAAGTTTGAGGGGACAAGACAAGCAAGCAGCCCCAGTCTCTGTGCCTCTGTGCGAGCAGTGCCATGGGCAGATGAGGCTGAGCAACAGCTTTCCAGGCTAGCTCTTTCTGCCTGCGAGCTATCTGCAGACGTTTGCATTTTCGGAGCAGGGCTGCCGGAGGCGCCCGGCACAGACCACCTAAGCTACTTTTCAAGACTGAGGGGACAAGACAAGCAAGCAGCCCCAGTCTCTGTGCCTCTGTGCGAGCAGTGCCATGGGCAGATGAGGCTGAGCAACAGCTTTCCAGGCTAGCTCTTTCTGCCTGCGATCTATCTGCAGACGTTCGCATTTTCGGAGCAGGGCTGCCGGAGGCGCCCGGCACAGACCACCTAAGCTACGTTTGAAGTTTGAGGGGACAAGACAAGCAAGCAGCCCCAGTCTCTGTGCCTCTGTGCGAGCAGTGCCATGGGCAGATGAGGCTGAGCAACAGCTTTCCAGGCTAGCTCTTTCTGCCTGCGAGCTATCTGCAGACGTTCGCATTTTCGGAGCAGGGCTGCCGAAGGTGCCCGGCACGGACCACCTAAGCTACATTTGAAGTTTGAGGGGACAAGACAAGCAAGCAGCCCCAGTCTCTGTGCCTCTGTGCGAGCAGTGCCATGGGCAGATGAGGCTGAGCAACAGCTTTCCAGGCTAGCTCTTTCTGCCTGCGAGCTATCTGCAGACGTTCGCATTTTCGGAGCAGGGCTGCCGAAGGTGCCCGGCACGGACCACCTAAGCTACGTTTGAAGTTTGAGGGGACAAGACAAGCAAGCAGCCCCAGTCTCTGTGCCTCTGTGCGAGCAGTGCCATGGGCAGATGAGGCTGAGCAACAGCTTTCCAGGCTAGCTCTTTCTGCCTGCGAGCTATCTGCAGACGTTTGCATTTTCGGAGCAGGGCTGCCGGAGGCGCCCGGCACAGACCACCTAAGCTACGTTTGAAGTTTGAGGGGACAAGACAAGCAAGCAGCCCCAGTCTCTGTGCCTCTGTGCGAGCAGTGCCATGGGCAGATGAGGCTGAGCAACAGCTTTCCAGGCTAGCTCTTTCTGCCTGCGAGCTATCTGCAGACGTTTGCATTTTCGGAGCAGGGCTGCCGGAGGCGCCCGGCACAGACCACCTAAGCTACGTTTGAAGTTTGAGGGGACAAGACAAGCAAGCAGCCCCAGTCTCTGTGCCTCTGTGCGAGCAGTGCCATGGGCAGATGAGGCTGAGCAACAGCTTTCCAGGCTAGCTCTTTCTGCCTGCGAGCTATCTGCAGACGTTCGCATTTTCGGAGCAGGGCTGCCGGAGGCGCCCGGCACGGACCACCTAAGCTACGATTGAAGTTTAAGGGGACAAGACAAGCAAGCAGCCCCAGTCTCTGTACTTCTGTGCGAGCAGTGCCATGGGCAGATGAGGCTGAGCAACAGCTTTCCAGGCTAGCTCTTTCTGCCTGCGAGCTATCTGCAGACGTTTGCATTTTCGGAGCAGGGCTGCCGGAGGCGCCCGGCACGGACCACCTAAGCTACTTTTCAAGACTGAGGGGACAAGACAAGCAAGCAGCCCCAGTCTCTGTGCCTCTGTGCGAGCAGTGCCATGGGCAGATGAGGCTGAGCAACAGCTATCAAGGCTAGCTCTTTCTGCCTGCGAGCTATCTGCAGACGTTCGCATTTTCGGAGCAGGCCTGCCAGATGCGCCAGGAACGGACCACCTAGCTACGTTTGATTTTTGAGGGGACAAGACAAGCAAGCAGCCCCAGTCTCTGTGCCTCTGTGCGAGCAGTGCCATGGGCAGATGAGGCTGAGCAACAGCTTTCCAGGCTAGCTCTTTCTGCCTGCGAGCTATCTGCAGACGTTCGCATTTTTGGAGCAGGGCTGCCGGAGGCGCCCGGCACGGACCACCTAAGCTACGTTTGAAGTTTGAGGGGACAAGACAAGCAAGCAGCCCCAGTCTCTGTGTCTCTGTGCGAGCAGTGCCATGGGCAGATGAGGCTGAGCAACAGCTTTCCAGGCTAGCTCTTTCTGCCTGCGAGCTATCTGCAGACGTTCGCATTTTCGGAGCAGGGCTGCCGAAGGTGCCCGGCACGGACCACCTAAGCTACTTTTCAAGACTGAGGGGACAAGACAAGCAAGCAGCCCCAGTCTCTGTGCCTCTGTGCGAGCAGTGCCATGGGCAGATGAGGCTGAGCAACAGCTTTCCAGGCTAGCTCTTTCTGCCTGCGAGCTACCTGCAGACGTTTGCATTTTCGGAGCAGGGCTGCCGAAGGCGCCCGGCACGGACCACCTAAGCTACGTTTGAAGTTTGAGGGGACAAGACAAGCAAGCAGCCCCAGTCTCTGTGCCTCTGTGCGAGCAGTGCCATGGGCAGATGAGGCTGAGCAACAGCTTTCCAGGCTAGCTCTTTCTGCCTGCGATCTATCTGCAGACGTTCGCATTTTCGGAGCAGGGCTGCCGGAGGCGCCCGGCACAGACCACCTAAGCTACGTTTGAAGTTTGAGGGGACAAGACAAGCAAGCAGCCCCAGTCTCTGTGCCTCTGTGCGAGCAGTGCCATGGGCAGATGAGGCTGAGCAACAGCTTCCCAGGCTAGCTCTTTCTGCCTGCGAGCTATCTGCAGACGTTCGCATTTTCGGAGCAGGGCTGCCGAAGGTGCCCGGCACGGACCACCTAAGCTACATTTGAAGTTTGAGGGGACAAGACAAGCAAGCAGCCCCAGTCTCTGTGCCTCTGTGCGAGCAGTGCCATGGGCAGATGAGGCTGAGCAACAGCTTTCCAGGCTAGCTCTTTCTGCCTGCGAGCTATCTGCAGACGTTCGCATTTTCGGAGCAGGGCTGCCGAAGGTGCCCGGCACGGACCACCTAAGCTACTTTTCAAGACTGAGGGGACAAGACAAGCAAGCAGCCCCAGTCTCTGTGCCTCTGTGCGAGCAGTGCCATGGGCAGATGAGGCTGAGCAACAGCTTTCCAGGCTAGCTCTTTCTGCCTGCGAGCTATCTGCAGACGTTCGCATTTTTGGAGCAGGGCTGCCGGATGCGCCCAGCACGGACCACCTAAGCTACGTTTGAAGTTTGAGGGGACAAGACAAGCAAGCAGCTCCAGTCTCTGTGCCTCTGTGCGAGCAGTGCCATGGGCAGATGAGGCTGAGCAACAGCTTTCCAGGCTAGCTCTTTCTGCCTGCGAGCTATCTGCAGACGTTCGCATTTTCGGAGCAGGGCTGCCGGAGACGCCCGGCACGGACCACCTAAGCTACGTTTGAAGTTTGAGGGGACAAGACAAGCAAGCAGCCCCAGTCTCTGTGCCTCTGTGCGAGCAGTGCCATGGGCAGATGAGGCTGAGCAACAGCTTTCCAGGCTAGCTCTTTCTGCCTGCGAGCTATCTGCAGACGTTTGCATTTTCGGAGCAGGGCTGCCGGAGGCGCCCGGCACAGACCACCTAAGCTACTTTTCAAAACTGAGGGGACAAGACAAGCAAGCAGCCCCAGTCTCTGTGCCTCTGTGCGAGCAGTGCCATGGGCAGATGAGGCTGAGCAACAGCTTTCCAGGCTAGCTCTTTCTGCCTGCGAGCTATCTGCAGACGTTTGCATTTTCGGAGCAGGGCTGCCGGAGGCGCCCGGCACAGACCACCTAAGCTACGTTTGAAGTTTGAGGGGACAAGACAAGCAAGAAGCCCCAGTCTCTGTGCCTCTGTGCGAGCAGTGCCATGGGCAGATGAGGCTGAGCAACAGCTTTCCAGGCTAGCTCTTTCTGCCTGCGAGCTATCTGCAGACGTTCGCATTTTCGGAGCAGGGCTGCCGGAGGCGCCCGGCACGGACCACCTAAGCTACGATTGAAGTTTAAGGGGACAAGACAAGCAAGCAGCCCCAGTCTCTGTACTTCTGTGCGAGCAGTGCCATGGGCAGATGAGGCTGAGCAACAGCTTTCCAGGCTAGCTCTTTCTGCCTGCGAGCTATCTGCAGACGTTTGCATTTTCGGAGCAGGGCTGCCGGAGGCGCCCGGCACGGACCACCTAAGCTACGTTTGAAGTTTGAGGGGACAAGACAAGCAAGCAGCCCCAGTCTCTGTGCCTCTGTGCGAGCAGTGCCATGGGCAGATGAGGCTGAGCAACAGCTTCCCAGGCTAGCTTTTTCTGCCTGCGAGCTATCTGCAGACGTTTGCATTTTCGGAGCAGGGCTGCCGGAGGCGCCCGGCACGGACCACCTAAGCTACTTTTGAAGTTTGAGGGGGCAAAACAAGCAAGCAGCCCCAGTCTCTGTGCCTCTGTGCGAGCAGTGCCATGGGCAGATGAGGCTGAGCAACAGCTTTCCAGGCTAGCTCTTTCTGCCTGCGAGCTATCTGCAGACATTCGCATTTTTGGAGAAGGGCTGTCGGATGCGCCCGGCACAGACCACCTAAGCTACGTTTGAAGTTTGAGGGGAGAAGACAAGCAAGCAGCCCCAGTCTCTGTGCCTCTGTGCGAGCAGTGCCATGGGCAGATGAGGCTGAGCAACAGCTTTCCAGGCTAGCTCTTTCTGCCTGTGAGCTATCTGCAGACGTTCGCATTTTCGGAGCAGGGCTGCCGGAGACGCCCGGCACGGACCACCTAAGTTACAGTTGAAGTTTGAGGGGACAAGACAAGCAAGCAGCCCCAGTCTCTGTGCCTCTGTGCGAGCAGTGCCATGGGCAGATGAGGCTGAGCAACAGCTTTCCAGGCTAGCTCTTTCTGCCTGCGAGCTATCTGCAGACGTTTGCATTTTTGGAGCAGGGCTGCCGGAGGCGCCCGGCACGGACCACCTAAGCTACTTTTGAAGTTTGAGGGGGCAAAACAAGCAAGCAGCCCCAGTCTCTGTGCCTCTGTGCGAGCAGTGCCATGGGCAGATGAGGCTGAGCAACAGCTTTCCAGGCTAGCTCTTTCTGGCTGCGAGCTATCTGCAGACGTTCGCATTTTTGGAGAAGGGCTGCCGGATGCGCCCGGCACAGACCACCTAAGCTACGTTTGAAGTTTGAGGGGACAAGACAAGCAAGCAGCCCCAGTCTCTGTGCCTCTGTGCGAGCACTGCCATGGGCAGATGAGGCTGAGCAACAGCTTTCCAGGCTAGCTCTTTCTGCCTGCGAGCTATCTGCAGACGTTCGCATTTTCGGAGCAGGGCTGCCGGAGACGCCCGGCACGGACCACCTAAGCTACAGTTGAAGTTTGAGGGGACAAGACAAGCAAGCAGCCCCAGTCTCTGTGCCTCTGTGCGAGCAGTGCCATGGGCAGATGAGGCTGAGCAACAGCTTTCCAGGCTAGCTCTTTCTGCCTGCGAGCTATCTGCAGACGTTTGCATTTTCGGAGCAGGGCTGCCGGAGGCGCCCGGCACGGACCACCTAAGCTACTTTTGAAGTTTGAGGGGGCAAAACAAGCAAGCAGCCCCAGTCTCTGTGCCTCTGTGCGAGCAGTGCCATGGGCAGATGAGGCTGAGCAACAGCTTTCCAGGCTAGCTCTTTCTGCCTGCGATCTATCTGCAGACGTTCGCATTTTTGGAGCAGGGCTGCCGGAGGCGCCCGGCACGGACCACCTAAGCTACGTTTGAAGTTTGAGGGGACAAGACAAGCAAGCATTCCCAGTCTCTGTGCCTCTGTGCGAGCACTGCCATGGGCAGATGAGGCTGAGCAACAGCTTTCCAGGCTAGCTCTTTCTGCCTGCGAGCTATCTGCAGACGTTTGCATTTTCGGAGCAGGGCTGCCGGAGGCGCCCGGCACGGACCACCTAAGCTACGATTGAAGTTTAAGGGGACAAGACAAGCAAGCAGCCCCAGTCTCTGTGCTTCTGTGCGAGCAGTGCCATGGGCAGATGAGGCTGAGCAACAGCTTTCCAGGCTAGCTCTTTCTGCCTGCGAGCTATCTGCAGACGTTTGCATTTTCGGAGCAGGGCTGCCGGAGGCGCCCGGCACGGACCACCTAAGCTACGTTTGAAGTTTGAGGGGACAAGACAAGCAAGCAGCCCCAGTCTCTGTGCCTCTGTGCGAGCAGTGCCATGGGCAGATGAGGCTGAGCAACAGCTTCCCAGGCTAGCTCTTTCTGCCTGCGAGCTATCTGCAGACGTTTGCATTTTCGGAGCAGGGCTGCCGGAGGCACCCGGCACGGACCACCTAAGCTACTTTTGAAGTTTGAGGGGGCAAAACAAGCAAGCAGCCCCAGTCTCTGTGCCTCTGTGCGAGCAGTGCCATGGGCAGATGAGGCTGAGCAACAGCTTTCCAGGCTAGCTCTTTCTGCCTGCGAGCTATCTGCAGACGTTCGCATTTTTGGAGAAGGGCTGTCGGATGCGCCCGGCACAGACCACCTAAGCTACGTTTGAAGTTTGAGGGGACAAGACAAGCAAGCAGCCCCAGTCTCTGTGCCTCTGTGCGAGCACTGCCATGGGCAGATGAGGCTGAGGAACAGCTTTCCAGGCTAGCTCTTTCTGCCTGTGAGCTATCTGCAGACGTTCGCATTTTTGGAGCAGGGCTGCCGGAGACGCCCGGCACGGACCACCTAAGCTACAGTTGAAGTTTGAGGGGACAAGACAAGCAAGCAGCCCCAGTCTCTGTGCCTCTGTGCGAGCAGTGCCATGGCCAGATGAGGCTGAGCAACAGCTTTCCAGGCTAGCTTTTTCTGCCTGCGAGCTATCTGCAGACGTTTGCATTTTCGGAGCAGGGCTGCCGGAGGCGCCCGGCACGGACCACCTAAGCTACTTCTGAAGTTTGAGGGGGCAAAACAAGCAAGCAGCCCCAGTCTCTGTGCCTCTGTGCGAGCAGTGCCATGGGCAGATGAGGCTGAGCAACAGCTTTCCAGGCTAGCTCTTTCTGCCTGCGAGCTATCTGCAGACGTTCGCATTTTCGGAGCAGGGCTGCCGGAGGCGCTCGGCACAGACCACCTAAGCTACTTTTCAAGACTGAGGGGACAAGACAAGCAAGCAGCCCCAGTCTCTGTGCCTCTGTGCGAGCAGTGCCATGGGCAGATGAGGCTGAGCAACAGCTTTCCAGGCTAGCTCTTTCTGCCTGCGAGCTATCTGCAGATGTTTGCATTTTCGGAGCAGGGCTGCCGGATGCGCCCGGCACGGACCACCTAAGCTACATTTGAAGTTTGAGGGGACAAGACAAGCAAGCAGCCCCAGTCAATGTGCCTCTGTGCGAGCAGTGCCATGGGCAGATGAGGCTGAGCAACAGCTTTCCAGGCTAGCTCTTTCTGCCTGCGAGCTATCTGCAGACGTTTGCATTTTCGGAGCAGGGCTGCCGAAGGCGCCCGGCACGGACCACCTAAGCTACGTTTGAAGTTTGAGGGGAGAAGACAAGCAAGCAGCCCCAGTCTCTGTGCCTCTGTGCGAGCAGTGCCATGGGCAGATGAGGCTGAGCAACAGCTTTCCAGGCTAGCTCTTTCTGCCTGCGAGCTATCTGCAGATGTTCGCATTTTTGGAGCAGGGCTGCCGGAGGCGCCTGGCAGAGACCACCTAAGCTACGTTTGAAGTTTGAGGGGACAAGACAAGCAAGCAGCCCCAGTCTCTGTGCCTCTGTGCGAGCAGTGCCATGGGCAGATGAGGCTGAGCAACAGCTTTCCAGGCTAGCTCTTTCTGCCTGCGAGCTATCTGCAGACGTTTGCATTTTCGGAGCAGGGCTGCCGGAGGCGCCCGGCACGGACCACCTAAGCTACGTTTGAAGTTTGAGGGGACAAGACAAGCAAGCAGCCCCAGTCTCTGTGCCTCTGTGCGAGCAGTGCCATGGGCAGATGAGGCTGAGCAACAGCTTTCCAGGCTAGCTCTTTCTGCCTGCGAGCTATCTGCAGACGTTCGCATTTTCGGAGCAGGGCTGCTGGAGGCGCCCGGCACAGACCACCTAAGTTACGTTTGAAGTTTGAGGGGACAAGACAAGCAAGCAGCCCCAGTCTCTGTGCCTCTGTGCGAGCAGTGCCATGGGCAGATGAGGCTGAGCAACAGCTTTCCAGGCTAGCTCTTTCTGCCTGCGATCTATCTGCAGACGTTCGCATTTTCGGAGCAGGGCTGCCGGAGGCGCCCGGCACAGACCACCTAAGCTACGTTTGAAGTTTGAGGGGACAAGACAAGCAAGCAGCCCTAGTCTCTGTGCCTCTGTGCGAGCAGTGCCATGGGCAGATGAGGCTGAGCAACAGCTTTCCAGGCTAGCTCTTTCTGCCTGCGAGCTATCTGCAGACGTTCGCATTTTTGGAGCAGGGCTGCCGGAGGCGCCCGGCACGGACCACCTAAGCTACGTTTGAAGTTTGAGGGGACAAGACAAGCAAGCAGCCCCAGTCTCTGTGTCTCTGTGCGAGCAGTGCCATGGGCAGATGAGGCTGAGCAACAGCTTTCCAGGCTAGCTCTTTCTGCCTGCGAGCTATCTGCAGACGTTTGCATTTTCGGAGCAGGGCTGCCGGAGGCGCCCGGCACGGACCACCTAAGCTACGATTGAAGTTTAAGGGGACAAGACAAGCAAGCAGCCCCAGTCTCTGTGCTTCTGTGCGAGCAGTGCCATGGGCAGATGAGGCTGAGCAACAGCTTTCCAGGCTAGCTCTTTCTGCCTGCGAGCTATCTGCAGACGTTTGCATTTTCGGAGCAGGGCTGCCGGAGGCGCCCGGCACGGACCACCTAAGCTACGTTTGAAGTTTGAGGGGACAAGACAAGCAAGCAGCCCCAGTCTCTGTGCCTCTGTGCGAGCAGTGCCATGGGCAGATGAGGCTGAGCAACAGCTTCCCAGGCTAGCTCTTTCTGCCTGCGAGCTATCTGCAGACGTTTGCATTTTCGGAGCAGGGCTGCCGGAGGCACCCGGCACGGACCACCTAAGCTACTTTTGAAGTTTGAGGGGGCAAAACAAGCAAGCAGCCCCAGTCTCTGTGCCTCTGTGCGAGCAGTGCCATGGGCAGATGAGGCTGAGCAACAGCTTTCCAGGCTAGCTCTTTCTGCCTGCGAGCTATCTGCAGACGTTCGCATTTTCGGAGCAGGGCTGCCGGAGGCGCTCGGCACAGACCACCTAAGCTACTTTTCAAGACTGAGGGGACAAGACAAGCAAGCAGCCCCAGTCTCTGTGCCTCTGTGCGAGCAGTGCCATGGGCAGATGAGGCTGAGCAACAGCTTTCCAGGCTAGCTCTTTCTGCCTGCGAGCTATCTGCAGACGTTTGCATTTTCGGAGCAGGGCTGCCGGAGGCGCCCGGCACGGACCACCTAAGCTACGTTTGAAGTTTGAGGGGACAAGACAAGCAAGCAGCCCCAGTCTCTGTGCCTCTGTGCGAGCAGTGCCATGGGCAGATGAGGCTGAGCAACAGCTTTCCAGGCTAGCTCTTTCTGCCTGCGAGCTATCTGCAGACGTTCGCATTTTCGGAGCAGGGCTGCTGGAGGCGCCCGGCACAGACCACCTAAGTTACGTTTGAAGTTTGAGGGGACAAGACAAGCAAGCAGCCCCAGTCTCTGTGCCTCTGTGCGAGCAGTGCCATGGGCAGATGAGGCTGAGCAACAGCTTTCCAGGCTAGCTCTTTCTGCCTGCGATCTATCTGCAGACGTTCGCATTTTCGGAGCAGGGCTGCCGGAGGCGCCCGGCACAGACCACCTAAGCTACGTTTGAAGTTTGAGGGGACAAGACAAGCAAGCAGCCCTAGTCTCTGTGCCTCTGTGCGAGCAGTGCCATGGGCAGATGAGGCTGAGCAACAGCTTTCCAGGCTAGCTCTTTCTGCCTGCGAGCTATCTGCAGACGTTCGCATTTTTGGAGCAGGGCTGCCGGAGGCGCCCGGCACGGACCACCTAAGCTACGTTTGAAGTTTGAGGGGACAAGACAAGCAAGCAGCCCCAGTCTCTGTGTCTCTGTGCGAGCAGTGCCATGGGCAGATGAGGCTGAGCAACAGCTTTCCAGGCTAGCTCTTTCTGCCTGCGAGCTATCTGCAGACGTTCGCATTTTCGGAGCAGGGCTGCCGAAGGTGCCCGGCACGGACCACCTAAGCTACTTTTCAAGACTGAGGGGACAAGACAAGCAAGCAGCCCCAGTCTCTGTGCCTCTGTGCGAGCAGTGCCATGGGCAGATGAGGCTGAGCAACAGCTTTCCAGGCTAGCTCTTTCTGCCTGCGAACTACCTGCAGACGTTTGCATTTTCAGAGCAGGGCTGCCGAAGGCGCCCGGCACAGACCACCTAAGCTACGTTTGAAGTTTGAGGGGGCAAAACAAGCAAGCAGCCCCAGTCTCTGTGCCTCTGTGCGAGCAGTGCCATGGGCAGATGAGGCTGAGCAACAGCTTTCCAGGCTAGCTCTTTCTGCCTGCGAGCTATCTGCAGACGTTCGCATTTTTGGAGCAGGGCTGCCGGAGGCGCCCGGCACAGACCACCTAAGCTACGTTTGAAGTTTGAGGGGACAAGACAAGCAAGCAGCCCCAGTCTCTGTGCCTCTGTGCGAGCAGTGCCATGGGCAGATGAGGCTGAGCAACAGCTTTCCAGGCTAGCTCTTTCTGCCTGCGAGCTATCTGCAGACGTTTGCATTTTCGGAGCAGGGCTGCCGGAGACGCCCGGCACGGACCACCTAAGCTACAGTTGAAGTTTGAGGGGACAAGACAAGCAAGCAGCCCCAGTCTCTGTGCCTCTGTGCGAGCAGTGCCATGGGCAGATGAGGCTGAGCAACAGCTTTCCAGGCTAGCTTTTTCTGCCTGCGAGCTATCTGCAGACGTTTGCATTTTCGGAGCAGGGCTGCCGGAGGCGCCCGGCACGGACCACCTAAGCTACTTCTGAAGTTTGAGGGGGCAAAACAAGCAAGCAGCCCCAGTCTCTGTGCCTCTGTGCGAGCAGTGCCATGGGCAGATGAGGCTGAGCAACAGCTTTCCAGGCTAGCTCTTTCTGCCTGCGAGCTATCTGCAGACGTTCGCATTTTCGGAGCAGGGCTGCCGGAGGCGCTCGGCACAGACCACCTAAGCTACTTTTCAAGACTGAGGGGACAAGACAAGCAAGCAGCCCCAGTCTCTGTGCCTCTGTGCGAGCAGTGCCATGGGCAGATGAGGCTGAGCAACAGCTTTCCAGGCTAGCTCTTTCTGCCTGCGAGCTATCTGCAGATGTTTGCATTTTCGGAGCAGGGCTGCCGGATGCGCCCGGCACGGACCACCTAAGCTACATTTGAAGTTTGAGGGGACAAGACAAGCAAGCAGCCCCAGTCAATGTGCCTCTGTGCGAGCAGTGCCATGGGCAGATGAGGCTGAGCAACAGCTTTCCAGGCTAGCTCTTTCTGCCTGCGAGCTATCTGCAGACGTTTGCATTTTCGGAGCAGGGCTGCCGAAGGCGCCCGGCACGGACCACCTAAGCTACGTTTGAAGTTTGAGGGGAGAAGACAAGCAAGCAGCCCCAGTCTCTGTGCCTCTGTGCGAGCAGTGCCATGGGCAGATGAGGCTGAGCAACAGCTTTCCAGGCTAGCTCTTTCTGCCTGCGAGCTATCTGCAGATGTTCGCATTTTTGGAGCAGGGCTGCCGGAGGCGCCTGGCAGAGACCACCTAAGCTACGTTTGAAGTTTGAGGGGACAAGACAAGCAAGCAGCCCCAGTCTCTGTGCCTCTGTGCGAGCAGTGCCATGGGCAGATGAGGCTGAGCAACAGCTTTCCAGGCTAGCTCTTTCTGCCTGCGAGCTATCTGCAGACGTTTGCATTTTCGGAGCAGGGCTGCCGGAGGCGCCCGGCACGGACCACCTAAGCTACGTTTGAAGTTTGAGGGGACAAGACAAGCAAGCAGCCCCAGTCTCTGTGCCTCTGTGCGAGCAGTGCCATGGGCAGATGAGGCTGAGCAACAGCTTTCCAGGCTAGCTCTTTCTGCCTGCGAGCTATCTGCAGACGTTCGCATTTTCGGAGCAGGGCTGCTGGAGGCGCCCGGCACAGACCACCTAAGTTACGTTTGAAGTTTGAGGGGACAAGACAAGCAAGCAGCCCCAGTCTCTGTGCCTCTGTGCGAGCAGTGCCATGGGCAGATGAGGCTGAGCAACAGCTTTCCAGGCTAGCTCTTTCTGCCTGCGATCTATCTGCAGACGTTCGCATTTTCGGAGCAGGGCTGCCGGAGGCGCCCGGCACAGACCACCTAAGCTACGTTTGAAGTTTGAGGGGACAAGACAAGCAAGCAGCCCTAGTCTCTGTGCCTCTGTGCGAGCAGTGCCATGGGCAGATGAGGCTGAGCAACAGCTTTCCAGGCTAGCTCTTTCTGCCTGCGAGCTATCTGCAGACGTTCGCATTTTTGGAGCAGGGCTGCCGGAGGCGCCCGGCACGGACCACCTAAGCTACGTTTGAAGTTTGAGGGGACAAGACAAGCAAGCAGCCCCAGTCTCTGTGTCTCTGTGCGAGCAGTGCCATGGGCAGATGAGGCTGAGCAACAGCTTTCCAGGCTAGCTCTTTCTGCCTGCGAGCTATCTGCAGACGTTCGCATTTTCGGAGCAGGGCTGCCGAAGGTGCCCGGCACGGACCACCTAAGCTACTTTTCAAGACTGAGGGGACAAGACAAGCAAGCAGCCCCAGTCTCTGTGCCTCTGTGCGAGCAGTGCCATGGGCAGATGAGGCTGAGCAACAGCTTTCCAGGCTAGCTCTTTCTGCCTGCGAACTACCTGCAGACGTTTGCATTTTCAGAGCAGGGCTGCCGAAGGCGCCCGGCACGGACCACCTAAGCTACGTTTGAAGTTTGAGGGGGCAAAAGAAGCAAGCAGCCCCAGTCTCTGTGCCTCTGTGCGAGCAGTGCCATGGGCAGATGAGGCTGAGCAACAGCTTTCCAGGCTAGCTCTTTCTGCCTGCGAGCTATCTGCAGACGTTCGCATTTTCGGAGCAGGGCTGCCGGAGGCGCCCGGCACAGACCACCTAAGCTACGTTTGAAGTTTGAGGGGACAAGACAAGCAAGCAGCCCCAGTCTCTGTGCCTCTGTGCGAGCAGTGCCATGGGCAGATGAGGCTGAGCAACAGCTTTCCAGGCTAGCTCTTTCTGCCTGCGAGCTATCTGCAGACGTTTGCATTTTCGGAGCAGGGCTGCCGGAGGCGCCCGGCACGGACCACCTAAGCTACTTTTCAAGACTGAGGGGACAAGACAAGCAAGCAGCCCCAGTCTCTGTGCCTCTGTGCGAGCAGTGCCATGGGCAGATGAGGCTGAGCAACAGCTTTCCAGGCTAGCTCTTTCTGCCTGCGAGCTATCTGCAGACGTTCGCATTTTCGGAGCACGGCTGCCGGAGGCGCCCGGCACAGACCACCTAAGCTACGATTGAAGTTTGAGGGGACAAGACAAGCAAGCAGCCCCAGTCTCTGTGCCTCTGTGCGAGCAGTGCCATGGGCAGATGAGGCTGAGCAACAGCTTTCCAGGCTAGCTCTTTCTGCCTGCGAGCTATCTGCAGACGTTTGCATTTTCGGAGCAGGGCTGCCGGAGGCGCCCGGCACGGACCACCTAAGCTACTTTTCAAGACTGAGGGGACAAGACAAGCAAGCAGCCCCAGTCTCTGTGCCTCTGTGCGAGCAGTGCCATGGGCAGATGAGGCTGAGCAACAGCTTTCCAGGCTAGCTCTTTCTGCCTGCGAGCTATCTGCAGACGTTCGCATTTTCGGAGCACGGCTGCCGGAGGCGCCCGGCACAGACCACCTAAGCTACGATTGAAGTTTGAGGGGACAAGACAAGCAAGCAGCCCCAGTCTCTGTGCCTCTGTGCGAGCAGTGCCATGGGCAGATGAGGCTGAGCAACAGCTTTCCAGGCTAGCTCTTTCTGCCTGCGAGCTATCTGCAGACGTTTGCATTTTCGGAGCAGGGCTGCCGGAGGCGCCCGGCACGGACCACCTAAGCTACTTTTCAAGACTGAGGGGACAAGACAAGCAAGCAGCCCCAGTCTCTGTGCCTCTGTGCGAGCAGTGCCATGGGCAGATGAGGCTGAGCAACAGCTTTCCAGGCTAGCTCTTTCTGCCTGCGAGCTATCTGCAGACGTTTGCATTTTCGGAGCAGGGCTGCCGGAGGCGCCCGGCACAGACCACCTAAGCTACGTTTGAAGTTTGAGGGGACAAGACAAGCAAGCAGCCCCAGTCTCTGTGCCTCTGTGCGAGCAGTGCCATGGGCAGATGAGGCTGAGCAACAGCTTTCCAGGCTAGCTCTTTCTGCCTGCGATCTATCTGCAGACGTTCGCATTTTCGGAGCAGGGCTGCCGGATGCGCCCAGCACGGACCACCTAAGCTACGTTTGAAGTTTGAGGGGACAAGACAAGCAAGCAGCCCCAGTCTCTGTGCCTCTGTGCGAGCAGTGCCATGGGCAGATGAGGCTGAGCAACAGCTTTCCAGGCTAGCTCTTTCTGCCTGCGAGCTATCTGCAGACGTTCGCATTTTCGGAGCAGGGCTGCCGGAGACGCCCGGCACGGACCACCTAAGCTACGTTTGAAGTTTGAGGGGACAAGACAAGCAAGCAGCCCCAGTCTCTGTGCCTCTGTGCGAGCAGTGCCATGGGCAGATGAGGCTGAGCAACAGCTTTCCAGGCTAGCTGTTTCTGCCTGCGAGCTATCTGCAGACGTTTGCATTTTCGGAGCAGGGCTGCCGGAGGCGCCCGGCACAGACCACCTAAGCTACGTTTGAAGTTTGAGGGGACAAGACAAGCAAGCAGCCCCAGTCTCTGTGCCTCTGTGCGAGCAGTGCCATGGGCAGGTGAGGCTGAGCAACAGCTTTCCAGGCTAGCTCTTTCTGCCTGCGAGCTATCTGCAGACGTTTGCATTTTCGGAGCAGGGCTGCCGAAGGCGCCCGGCACGGACCACCTAAGCTACGTTTGAAGTTTGAGGGTGCAAAACAAGCAAGCAGCCCCAGTCTCTGTGCCTCTGTGCGAGCAGTGCCATGGGCAGATGAGGCTGAGCAACAGCTTTCCAGGCTAGCTCTTTCTGCCTGCGAGCTATCTGCAGACGTTCGCATTTTTGGAGCAGGGCTGCCGGAGGCGCCCGGCAGAGACCACCTAAGCTACATTTGAAGTTTGAGGGGACAAGACAAGCAAGCAGCCCCAGTCTCTGTGCCTCTGTGCGAGCAGTGCCATGGGCAGATGAGGCTGAGCAACAGCTTTCCAGGCTAGCTCTTTCTGCCTGCGAGCTATCTGCAGACGTTTGCATTTTCGGAGCAGGGCTGCCGGAGGCGCCCGGCACGGACCACCTAAGCTACGTTTGAAGTTTGAGGGGACAAGACAAGCAAGCAGCCCCAGTCTCTGTGCCTCTGTGCGAGCAGTGCCATGGGCAGATGAGGCTGAGCAACAGCTTTCCAGGCTAGCTGTTTCTGCCTGCGAGCTATCTGCAGACGTTTGCATTTTCGGAGCAGGGCTGCCGGAGGCGCCCGGCACAGACCACCTAAGCTACGTTTGAAGTTTGAGGGGACAAGACAAGCAAGCAGCCCCAGTCTCTGTGCCTCTGTGCGAGCAGTGCCATGGGCAGATGAGGCTGAGCAACAGCTTTCCAGGCTAGCTCTTTCTGCCTGCGAGCTATCTGCAGACGTTCGCATTTTCGGAGCAGGGCTGCCGGAGGCGCCCGGCACAGACCACCTAAGCTACGTTTGAAGTTTGAGGGGACAAGACAAGCAAGCAGCCCCAGTCTCTGTGCCTCTGTGCGAGCAGTGCCATGGGCAGATGAGGCTGAGCAACAGCTTTCCAGGCTAGCTCTTTCTGCCTGCGAGCTATCTGCAGACGTTCGCATTTTCGGAGCAGGGCTGCCGGAGGCGCCCGGCACGGACCACCTAAGCTACATTTGAAGTTTGAGGGGACAAGACAAGCAAGCAGCCCCAGTCTCTGTGCCTCTGTGCGAGCAGTGCCATGGGCAGATGAGGCTGAGCAACAGCTTTCCAGGCTAGCTCTTTCTGCCTGCGAGCTATCTGCAGACGTTTGCATTTTCGGAGCAGGGCTGCCGGAGGCGCCCGGCACAGACCACCTAAGCTACGTTTGAAGTTTGAGGGGACAAGACAAGCAAGCAGCCCCAGTCTCTGTGCCTCTGTGCGAGCAGTGCCATGGGCAGATGAGGCTGAGCAACAGCTTTCCAGGCTAGCTCTTTCTGCCTGCGAGCTATCTGCAGACGTTCGCATTTTCGGAGCAGGGCTGCCGGAGGCGCCCGGCACGGACCACCTAAGCTACGTTTGAAGTTTGAGGGGACAAGACAAGCAAGCAGCCCCAGTCTCTGTGCCTCTGTGCGAGCAGTGCCATGGGCAGATGAGGCTGAGCAACAGCTTTCCAGGCTAGCTCTTTCTGCCTGCGAGCTATCTGCAGACGTTCGCATTTTCGGAGCAGGGCTGCCGGAGGCGCCCGGCACAGACCACCTAAGCTACGTTTGAAGTTTGAGGGGACAAGACAAGCAAGCAGCCCCAGTCTCTGTGCCTCTGTGCGAGCAGTGCCATGGGCAGATGAGGCTGAGCAACAGCTTTCCAGGCTAGCTCTTTCTGCCTGCGAGCTATCTGCAGACGTTTGCATTTTCGGAGCAGGACTGCTGGAGGCGCCCGGCACAGACCACCTAAGCTACTTTTCAAGACTGAGGGTACAAGACAAGCAAGCAGCCCCAGTCTCTGTGCCTCTGTGCGAGCAGTGCCATGGGCAGATGAGGCTGAGCAACAGCTTTCCAGGCTAGCTCTTTCTGCCTGCGATCTATCTGCAGACGTTTGCATTTTCAGAGCAGGGCTGCCGGATGCGCCCAGCACGGACCACCTAAGCTACGTTTGAAGTTTGAGGGGACAAGACAAGCAAGCAGCCCCAGTCTCTGTGCCTCTGTGCGAGCAGTGCCATGGGCAGATGAGGCTGAGCAACAGCTTTCCAGGCTAGCTCTTTCTGCCTGCGAGCTATCTGCAGACGTTTGCATTTTCGGAGCAGGGCTGCCGGAGACGCCCGGCACGGACCACCTAAGCTACATTTGAAGTTTGAGGGGACAAGACAAGCAAGCAGCCCCAGTCAATATGCCTCTGTGCGAGCAGTGCCATGGGCAGATGAGGCTGAGCAACAGCTTTCCAGGCTAGCTCTTTCTGCCTGCGAGCTATCTGCAGACGTTCGCATTTTCGGAGCAGGGCTGCCGGAGGCGCCCGGCACAGACCACCTAAGCTACGTTTGAAGTTTGAGGGGACAAGACAAGCAAGCAGCCCCAGTCTCTGTGCCTCTGTGCGAGCAGTGCCATGGGCAGATGAGGCTGAGCAACAGCTTTCCAGGCTAGCTCTTTCTGCCTGCGAGCTATCTGCAGACGTTCGCATTTTCGGAGCAGGGCTGCCGGATGCGCCCGGCACGGACCACCTAAGCTACGTTTGAAGTTTGAGGGGACAAGACAAGCAAGCAGCCCCAGTCTCTGTGCCTCTGTGCGAGCAGTGCCATGGGCAGATGAGGCTGAGCAACAGCTTTCCAGGCTAGCTCTTTCTGCCTGCGAGCTATCTGCAGACGTTCGCATTTTCGGAGCAGGGCTGCCGGATGCGCCCGGCACGGACCACCTAAGCTACGTTTGAAGTTTGAGGGGACAAGACAAGCAAGCAGCCCCAGTCTCTGTGCCTCTGTGCGAGCAGTGCCATGGGCAGATGAGGCTGAGCAACAGCTTTCCAGGCTAGCTCTGTCTGCCTGCGAGCTATCTGCAGACGTTTGCATTTTCGGAGCAGGGCTGCCGAAGGTGCCCGGCATGGACCACCTAAGCTACGTTTGAAGATTCAAGGGGCAAAACAAGCAAGCAGCCCCAGTCTCTGTGCCTCTGCGCGAGCAGTGCCATGGGCAGATGAGGCTGAGCAACAGCTTTCCAGGCTAGCTCTTTCTGCCTGCGAGCTATCTGCAGACGTTCGCATTTTCGGAGCAGGGCTGCCGGAGGCGCCCGGCACAGACCACCTAAGCTACGTTTGAAGTTTGAGGGAACAAGACAAGCAAGCAGACCCAGTCTCTGTGCCTCTGTGCGAGCAGTGCCATGGGCAGATGAGGCTGAGCAACAGCTTTCCAGGCTAGCTCTTTCTGCCTGCGAGCTATCTGCAGACGTTCGCATTTTCGGAGCAGGGCTGCCGGATGCGCCCAGCACGGACCACCTAAGCTACGTTTGAAGTTTGAGGGGGCAAAACAAGCAAGCAGCCCCAGTCTCTGTGCCTCTGTGCGAGCAGTGCCATGGGCAGATGAGGCTGAGCAACAGCTTTCCAGGCTAGCTCTTTCTGCCTGCGAGCTATCTGCAGACGTTCGCATTTTCGGAGCAGGGCTGCCGGAGACGCCCGGCACGGACCACCTAAGCTACGTTTGAAGTTTGAGGGGACAAGACAAGCAAGCAGCCCCAGTCTCTGTGCCTCTGTGCGAGCAGTGCCATGGGCAGATGAGGCTGAGCAACAGCTTTCCAGGCTAGCTCTTTCTGCCTGCGAGCTATCTGCAGACGTTCGCATTTTCGGAGCAGGGCTGCCGGAGACGCCCGGCACGGACCACCTAAGCTACGTTTGAAGTTTGAGGGGACAAGACAAGCAAGCAGCCCCAGTCTCTGTGCCTCTGTGCGAGCAGTGCCATGGGCAGATGAGGCTGAGCAACAGCTTTCCAGGCTAGCTCTTTCTGCCTGCGAGCTATCTGCAGACGTTTGCATTTTCGGAGCAGGGCTGCCGGAGGCGCCCGGCACGGACCACCTAAGCTACTTTTCAACACTGAGGGGACAAGACAAGCAAGCAGCCCCAGTCTCTGTGCCTCTGTGCGAGCAGTGCCATGGCCAGATGAGGCTGAGCAACAGCTTTCCAGGCTAGCTCTTTCTGCCTGCGAGCTATCTGCAGACGTTTGCATTTTCGGAGCAGGGCTGCCGAAGGCGCCCGGCACGGACCACCTAAGCTACGTTTGAAGTTTGAGGGTGCAAAACAAGCAAGCAGCCCCAGTCTCTGTGCCTCTGTGCGAGCAGTGCCATGGGCAGATGAGGCTGAGCAACAGCTTTCAAGGCTAGCTCTTTCTGCCTGCGAGCTATCTGCAGACGTTCGCATGTTCGGAGCAGGGCTGCCGGAGGCGCCCGGCACAGACCACCTAAACTACGTTTGAAGTTTGAGGGGACAAGACAAGCAAGCAGCCCCAGTCTCTGTGCCTCTGTGCGAGCAGTGCCATGGGCAGATGAGGCTGAGCAACAGCTTTCCAGGCTAGCTCTTTCTGCCTGCGAGCTATCTGCAGACGTTTGCATTTTCGGAGCAGGGCTGCCGTAGGCGCCTGGCACGGACCACCTAAGCTACTTTTCAAGACTGAGGGGACAAGACAAGCAAGCAGCCCCAGTCTCTGTGCCTCTGTGCGAGCAGTGCCATGGGCAGATGAGGCTGAGCAACAGCTTTCCAGGCTAGCTCTTTCTGCCTGGGAGCTATCTGCAGACGTTCGCATTTTCGGAGCAGGGCTGCCGGATGCACTCGGCACGGACCACCTAAGCTACATTTGAAGTTTGAGGGGACAAGACAAGCAAGCAGCCCCAGTCTCTGTGCCTCTGTGCGAGCAGTGCCATGGGCAGATGAGGCTGAGCAACAGCTTTCCAGGCTAGCTCTTTCTGCCTGCGAGCTGTCTGCAGACGTTTGCATTTTCGGAGCAGGGCTGCCGGAGGCGCCCGGCACGGACCACCTAAGCTACTTTTCAAGACTGAAGGGACAAGACAAGCAAGCAGCCCCAGTCTCTGTGCCTCTGTGCGAGCAGTGCCGTGGGCAGATGAGGCTGAGCAACAGCTTTCCAGGCTAGCTCTTTCTGCCTGCGAGCTATCTGCAGACGTTTGCATTTTCGGAGCAGGGCTGCCGAAGGCGCCCGGCACGGACCACCTAAGCTACATTTGAAGTTTGAGGGTGCAAAACAAGCAAGCAGCCCCAGTCTCTGTGCCTCTGTGCGAGCAGTGCCATGGGCAGATGAGGCTGAGCAACAGCTTTCCAGGCTAGCTCTTTCTGCCTGCGAGCTATCTGCAGACGTTTGCATTTTCGGAGCAGGGCTGCCGGAGGCGCCCGGCACAGACCACCTAAGCTACGTTTGAAGTTTGAGGGGACAAGACAAGCAAGCAGCCCCAGTCTCTGTGCCTCTGTGCGAGCAGTGCCATTGGCAGATGAGGCTGAGCAACAGCTTTCCAGGGTAGCTCTTTCTGCCTGCGAGCTATCTGCAGACGTTCGCATTTTCGGAGCAGGGCTGCCGAAGGCGCCCGGCACGGACCACCTAAGCTACGTTTGAAGTTTGAGGGTGCAAAACAAGCAAGCAGCCCCAGTCTCTGTGCCTCTGTGCGAGCAGTGCCATGGGCAGATGAGGCTGAGCAACAGCTTTCCAGGCTAGCTCTTTCTGGCTGCGAGCTATCTGCAGACGTTCGCATTTTCGGAGCAGGGCTGCCGGAGGCGCCCGGCACAGACCACCTAAGCTACGTTTGAAGTTTGAGGGGACAAGACAAGCAAGCAGCCCCAGTCTCTGTGCCTCTGTGCGAGCAGTGCCATGGGCAGATGAGGCTGAGCAACAGCTTTCCAGGCTAGCTCTTTCTGCCTGCGAGCTATCTGCAGACGTTTGCATTTTCGGAGCAGGGCTGCCGGAGGCGCCCGGCACGGACCACCTAAGCTACTTTTCAAGACTGAGGGGACAAGACAAGCAAGCAGCCCCAGTCTCTGTGCCTCTGTGCGAGCAGTGCCATGGGCAGATGAGGCTGAGCAACAGCTTTCCAGGCTAGCTCTTTCTGCCTGCGAGCTACCTGCAGACGTTTGCATTTTCGGAGCAGGGCTGCCGAAGGCGCCCGGCACGGACCACCTAAGCTACGTTTGAAGTTTGAGTTTGCAAAACAAGCAAGCAGCCCCAGTCTCTGTGCCTCTGTGCGAGCAGTGCCATGGGCAGATGAGGCTGAGCAACAGCTTTCCAGGCTAGCTCTTTCTGCCTGCGAGCTACCTGCAGACGTTTGCATTTTCGGAGCAGGGCTTCCGGATGCGCCCGGCACGGACCACCTAAGCTACGTTTGAAGTTTGAGGGGACAAGACAAGCAAGCAGCCCCAGTCTCTGTGCCTCTGTGCGAGCAGTGCCATGGGCAGATGAGGCTGAGCAACAGCTTTCCAGGCTAGCTCTTTCTGCCTGCGAGCTATCTGCAGACGTTCGCATTTTCGGAGCAGGGCTGCCGGAGGCGCCCGGCACAGACCACCTAAGCTACGTTTGAAGTTTGAGGGAACAAGACAAGCAAGCAGCCCCAGTCTCTGTGCCTCTGTGCGAGCAGTGCCATGGGCAGATGAGGCTGAGCAACAGCTTTCCAGGCTAGCTCTTTCTGCCTGCGAGCTATCTGCAGACGTTCGCATTTTCGGAGCAGGGCTGCCGGATGCGCCCGGCACGTACCACCTAATCTACATTTGAAGTTTGAGGGGACAAGACAAGCAAGCAGCCCCAGTCTCTGTGCCTCTGTGCGAGCAGTGCCATGGGCAGATGAGGCTGAGCAACAGCTTTCCAGGCTAGCTCTTTCTGCCTGCGAGCTATCTGCAGACGTTTGCATTTTCGGAGCAGGGCTGCCGGAGGCGCCCGGCACGGACCACCTAAGCTACTTTTCAAGACTGAGGGGACAAGACAAGCAAGCAGCCCCAGTCTCTGTGCCTCTGTGCGAGCAGTGCCATGGGCAGATGAGGCTGAGCAACAGCTTTCCAGGCTAGCTCTTTCTGCCTGCGAGCTATCTGCAGACGTTTGCATTTTCGGAGCAGGGCTGCCGAAGGCGCCCGGCACGGACCACCTAAGCTACGTTTGAAGTTTGAGGGTGCAAAACAAGCAAGCAGCCCCAGTCTCTGTGCCTCTGTGCGAGCAGTGCCCTGGGCAGATGAGGCTGAGCAACAGCTTTCCAGGCTAGCTCTTTCTGCCTGCGAGCTATCTGCAGACGTTCGCATGTTCGGAGCAGGGCTGCCGGAGGCACCCGGCACGGACCACCTAAACTACGTTTGAAGTTTGAGGGGACAAGACAAGCAAGCAGCCCCAGTCTCTGTGCCTCTGTGCGAGCAGTGCCATGGGCAGATGAGGCTGAGCAACAGCTTTCCAGGCTAGCTCTTTCTGCCTGCGACCTATCTGCAGATGTTTGCATTTTCGGAGCAGGGCTGCCGGAGGCGCCCGGCACGGACCACCTAAGCTACATTTGAAATTTGAGGGGACAAGACAAGCAAGCAGCCCCAGTCAATGTGCCTCTGTGCGAGCAGTGCCATGGGCAGATGAGGCTGAGCAACAGCTTTCCAGGCTAGCTCTTTCTGCCTGAGAGCTATCTGCAGACGTTTGCATTTTCGGAGCAGGGCTGCCGGAGGCGCCCGGCACGGACCACCTAAGCTACTTTTCAAGACTGAGGGGACAAGACAAGCAAGCAGCCCCAGTCTCTGTGCCTCTGTGCGAGCAGTGCCATGGGCAGATGAGGCTGAGCAACAGCTTTCAAGGCTAGCTCTTTCTGCCTGCGAGCTGTCTGCAGACGTTTGCATTTTTGGAGCAGGGCTGCCGAAGGCGCCCGGCACGGACCACCTAAGCTACGTTTGAAGTTTGAGGGTGCAAAACAAGCAAGCAGCCCCAGTCTCTGTGCCTCTGTGCGAGCAGTGCCATGGGCAGATGAGGCTGAGCAACAGCTTTCCAGGCTAGCTCTTTCTGCCTGCGAGCTATCTGCAGACGTTTGCATTTTCGGAGCAGGGCTGCCGGAGGCGCCCGGCACAGACCACCTAAGCTACGTTTGAAGTTTGAGGGGACAAGACAAGCAAGCAGCCCCAGTCTCTGTGCCTCTGTGCGAGCAGTGCCATGGGCAGATGAGGCTGAGCAACAGCTTTCCAGGCTAGCTCTTTCTGCCTGCGACCTATCTGCAGATGTTTGCATTTTCGGAGCAGGGCTGCCGGAGGCGCCCGGCACGGACCACCTAAGCTACATTTGAAATTTGAGGAACAAGACAAGCAAGCAGTCCCAGTCAATGTGCCTCTGTGCGAGCAGTGCCATGGGCAGATGAGGCTGAGCAACAGCTTTCCAGGCTAGCTCTTTCTGCCTGCTAGCTATCTGCAGACGTTCGCATTTTTGGAGCAGGGCTGCCGGAGGCGCCCGGCACGGACCACCTAAGCTACTTTTCAAGACTGAGGGGACAAGACAAGCAAGCAGCCCCAGTCTCTGTGCCTCTGTGCGAGCAGTGCCATGGGCAGATGAGGCTGAGCAACAGCTTTCCAGGCTAGCTCTTTCTGCCTGCGAGCTACCTGCAGACGTTTGCATTTTCGGAGCAGGGCTGCCGAAGGCGCCCGGCACGGACCACCTAAGCTACGTTTGAAGTTTGAGTGTGCAAAACAAGCAAGCAGCCCCAGTCTCTGTGCCTCTGTGCGAGCAGTGCCATGGGCAGATGAGGCTGAGCAACAGCTTTCCAGGATAGCTCTTTCTGCCTGCGAGCTATCTGCAGACGTTTGCATTTTCGGAGCAGGGCTGCCGGAGGCGCCCGGCACAGACCACCTAAGCTACGTTTGAAGTTTGAGGGGACAAGACAAGCAAGCAGCCCCAGTCTCTGTGCCTCTGTGCGAGCAGTGCCATGGGCAGATGAGGCTGAGCAACAGCTTTCCAGGCTAGCTCTTTCTGCCTGCGAGCTATCTGCAGACGTTCGCATTTTCGGAGCAGGGCTGCCGGATGCACCCGGCACGGACCACCTAATCTACATTTGAAGTTTGAGGGGACAAGACAAGCAAGCAGCCCCAGTCTCTGTGCCTCTGTGCGAGCAGTGCCATGGGCAGATGAGGCTGAGCAACAGCTTTCCAGGCTAGCTCTTTCTGCCTGCGAGCTGTCTGCAGACGTTTGCATTTTCGGAGCAGGGCTGCCGGAGGCGCCCGGCACGGACCACCTAAGCTACTTTTCAAGACTGAGGGGACAAGACAAGCAAGCAGCCCCAGTCTCTGTGCCTCTGTGCGAGCAGTGCCATGGGCAGATGAGGCTGAGCAACAGCTTTCCAGGCTAGCTCTTTCTGCCTGTGAGCTATCTGCAGACGTTTGCATTTTCGGAGCAGGGCTGCCGGAGGCGCCCGGCACGGACCACCTAAGCTACGTTTGAAGTTTGAGGGTGCAAAACAAGCAAGCAGCCCCAGTCTCTGTGCCTCTGTGCGAGCAGTGCCATGGGCAGATGAGGCTGAGCAACAGCTTTCCAGGCTAGCTCTTTCTGCCTGCGAGCTATTTGCAGACGTTCGCATTTTCGGAGCAGGGCTGCCGGAGGCGCCCGGCACAGACCACCTAAGCTACGTTTGAAGTTTGAGGGGACAAGACAAGCAAGCAGCCCCAGTCTCTGTGCCTCTGTGCGAGCAGTGCCATGGGCAGATGAGGCTGAGCAACAGCTTTCCAGGCTAGCTCTTTCTGCCTGCGAGCTATCTGCAGACGTTTGCATTTTCGGAGCAGGGCTGCCGAAGGCGCCCGGCAAGGACCACCTAAGCTACATTTGAAGTTTGAGGGTGCAAAACAAGCAAGCAGCCCCAGTCTCTGTGCCTCTGTGCGAGCAGTGCCATGGGCAGATGAGGCTGAGCAACAGCTTTCCAGGCTAGCTCTTTCTGGCTGCGAGCTATCTGCAGACGTTCGCATTTTCGGAGCAGGGCTGCCGGAGGCGCCCGGCACAGACCACCTAAGCTACGTTTGAAGTTTGAGGGGACAAGACAAGCAAGCAGCCCCAGTCTCTGTGCCTCTGTGCGAGCAGTGCCATGGGCAGATGAGGCTGAGCAACAGCTTTCCAGGCTAGCTCTTTCTGCCTGCGAGCTATCTGCAGACGTTTGCATTTTCGGAGCAGGGCTGCCGAAGGCGCCCGGCACGGACCACCTAAGCTACGTTTGAAGTTTGAGGGTGCAAAACAAGCAAGCAGCCCCAGTCTCTGTGCCTCTGTGCGAGCAGTGCCATGGGCAGATGAGGCTGAGCAACAGCTTTCCAGGCTAGCTCTTTCTGCCTGCGAGCTATCTGCAGACGTTCGCATTTTTGGAGCAGGGCTGCCGGAGGCGCCCGGCACAGACCACCTAAGCTACGTTTGAAGATTCAAGGGGCAAAACAAGCAAGCAGCCCCAGTCTCTGTGCCTCTGTGCGAGCAGTGCCATGGGCAGATGAGGCTGAGCAACAGCTTTCCAGGCTAGCTCTTTCTGCCTGCGAGCTATCTGCAGACGTTCGCATTTTCGGAGCAGGGCTGCCGGAGGCGCCCGGCACGGACCACCTAAGCTACTTTTCAAGACTGAGGGGACAAGACAAGCAAGCAGCCCCAGTCTCTGTGCCTCTGTGCGAGCAGTGCCATGGGCAGATGAGGCTGAGCAACAGCTTTCCAGGCTAGCTCTTTCTGCCTGCGAGCTATCTGCAGACGTTCGCATTTTCGGAGCAGGGCTGCCGGAGGCGCCCGGCACAGACCACCTAAGCTACTTTTGAAGTTTGAGGGGACAAGACAAGCAAGCAGCCCCAGTCTCTGTGCCTCTGTGCGAGCAGTGCCATGGGCAGATGAGGCTGAGCAACAGCTTTCCAGGCTAGCTCTTTCTGCCTGCGAGCTATCTGCAGACGTTCGCATTTTCGGAGCAGGGCTGCCGGAGGCGCCCGGCACGGACCACCTAAGCTACGTTTGAAGTTTGAGGGGACAAGACAAGCAAGCAGCCCCAGTCTCTGTGCCTCTGTGCGAGCAGTGCCATGGGCAGATGAGGCTGAGCAACAGCTTTCCAGGCTAGCTCTTTCTGCCTGCGAGCTATCTGCAGACGTTCGCATTTTCGGAGCAGGGCTGCCGGAGGCGCCCGGCACGGACCACCTAAGCTACTTTTCAAGATTGAGGGGACAAGACAAGCAAGCAGCCCCAGTCAATGTGCCTCTGTGCGAGCAGTGCCATGGTCAGATGAGGCTGAGCAACAGCTTTCCAGGCTAGCTCTTTCTGCCTGCGAGCTATCTGCAGACGTTTGCATTTTCGGAGCAGGGCTGCCGAAGGCGCCCGGCACGGACCACCTAAGCTACGTTTGAAGTTTGAGGGTGCAAAACAAGCAAGCAGCCCCAGTCTCTGTGCCTCTGTGCGAGCAGTGCCATGGGCAGATGAGGCTGAGCAACAGCTTTCCAGGCTAGCTCTTTCTGCCTGCGAGCTATCTGCAGACGTTCGCATTTTTGGAGCAGGGCTGCCGGAGGCGCCCGGCACAGACCACCTAAGCTACGTTTGAAGTTTGAGGGGACAAGACAAGCAAGCAGCCCCAGTCTCTGTGCCTCTGTGCGAGCAGTGCCATGGGCAGATGAGGCTGAGCAACAGCTTTCCAGGCTAGCTCTTTCTGCCTGCGAGCTACCTGCAGACGTTTGCATTTTCGGAGCAGGGCTGCCGAAGGCGCCCGGCACGGACCACCTAAGCTACGTTTGAAGTTTGAGTGTGCAAAAGAAGCAAGCAGCCCCAGTCTCTGTGCCTCTGTGCGAGCAGTGCCATGGGCAGATGAGGCTGAGCAACAGCTTTCCAGGCTAGCTCTTTCTGCCTGCGAGCTATCTGCAGACGTTTGCATTTTCGGAGCACGGCTGCCGGAGGCTCCCGGCACAGACCACCTAAGCTACGTTTGAAGTTTGAGGGGACAAGACAAGCAAGCAGCCCCAGTCTCTGTGCCTCTGTGCGAGCAGTGCCATGGGCAGATGAGGCTGAGCAACAGCTTTCCAGGCTAGCTCTTTCTGCCTGCAAGCTATCTGCAGACGTTCGCATTTTCGGAGCAGGGCTGCCGGATGCACCCGGCACGGACCACCTAATCTACATTTGAAATTTGAGGGGACAAGACAAGCAAGCAGCCCCAGTCTCTGTGCCTCTGTGCGAGCAGTGCCATGGGCAGATGAGGCTGAGCAACAGCTTTCCAGGCTAGGTCTTTCTGCCTGCGAGCTGTCTGCAGACGTTTGCATTTTCGGAGCAGGGCTGCCGGAGGCGCCCGGCACGGACCACCTAAGCTACTTTTCAAGACTGAGGGGACAAGACAAGCAAGCAGCCCCAGTCTCTGTGCCTCTGTGCGAGCAGTGCCATGGTCAGATGAGGCTGAGCAACAGCTTTCCAGGCTAGCTCTTTCTGCCTGCGAGCTATCTGCAGACGTTTGCATTTTCGGAGCAGGGCTGCCGAAGGCGCCCGGCACGGACCACCTAAGCTACGTTTGAAGTTTGAGGGTGCAAAACAAGCAAGCAGCCCCAGTCTCTGTGCCTCTGTGCGAGCAGTGCCATGGGCAGATGAGGCTGAGCAACAGCTTTCCAGGCTAGCTCTTTCTGCCTGCGAGCTATCTGCAGACGTTCGCATTTTCAGAGCAGGGCTGCCGGAGGCGCCCGGCACAGACCACCTAAGCTACGTTTGAAGTTTGAGGGGACAAGAAAAGCAAGCAGCCCCAGTCTCTGTGCCTCTGTGCGAGCAGTGCCATGGGCAGATGAGGCTGAGCAACAGCTTTCCAGGCTAGCTCTTTCTGTCTGCGAGCTATCTGCAGACGTTCGCATTTTCGGAGCAGGGCTGCCGGAGGCGCCCGGCACGGACCACCTAAGCTACTTTTCAAGATTGAGGGGACAAGACAAGCAAGCAGCCCCAGTCAATGTGCCTCTGTGCGAGCAGTGCCATGGGCAGATGAGGCTGAGCAACAGCTTTCCAGGCTAGCTCTTTCTGCCTGCGAGCTATCTGCAGACGTTTGCATTTTCGGAGCAGGGCTGCCGAAGGCGCCCGGCACGGACCACCTAAGCTACGTTTGAAGTTTGAGTGTGCAAAACAAGCAAGCAGCCCCAGTCTCTGTGCCTCTGTGCGAGCAGTGCCATGGGCAGATGAGGCTGAGCAACAGCTTTCCAGGCTAGCTCTTTCTGCCTGCGAGCTATCTGCAGACGTTCGCATTTTTGGAGCAGGGCTGCCGGAGGCGCCCGGCACAGACCACCTAAGCTACGTTTGAAGTTTGAGGGGACAAGACAAGCAAGCAGCCCCAGTCTCTGTGCCTCTGTGCGAGCAGTGCCATGGGCAGATGAGGCTGAGCAACAGCTTTCCAGGCTAGCTCTTTCTGCCTGCGAGCTATCTGCAGACGTTCGCATTTTCGGAGCAGGGCTGCCGGAGGCTCCCGGCACGGACCACCTAAGCTACATTTGAAGTTTGAGGGGACAAGACAAGCAAGCAGCCCCAGTCTCTGTGCCTCTGTGCGAGCAGTGCCATGGGCAGATGAGGCTGAGCAACAGCTTTCCAGGCTAGCTCTTTCTGCCTGCGAGCTACCTGCAGACGTTTGCATTTTCGGAGCAGGGCTGCCGAAGGCGCCCGGCACGGACCACCTAAGCTACGTTTGAAGTTTGAGTGTGCAAAACAAGCAAGCAGCCCCAGTCTCTGTGCCTCTGTGCGAGCAGTGCCATGGGCAGATGAGGCTGAGCAACAGCTTTCCAGGCTAGCTCTTTCTGCCTGCGACCTATCTGCAGACGTTTGCATTTTCGGAGCAGGGCTGCCGGAGGCGCCCGGCACAGACCACCTAAGCTACGTTTCAAGTTTGAGGGGACAAGACAAGCAAGCAGCCCCAGTCTCTGTGCCTCTGTGCGAGCAGTGCCATGGGCAGATGAGGCTGAGCAACAGCTTTCCAGGCTAGCTCTTTCTGCCTGCCAGCTATCTGCAGACGTTCGCATTTTCGGAGCAGGGCTGCCGGATGCACCCGGCACGGACCACCTAATCTACATTTGAAGTTTGAGGGGACAAGACAAGCAAGCAGCCCCAGTCTCTGTGCCTCTGTGCGAGCAGTGCCATGGGCAGATGAGGCTGAGCAACAGCTTTCCAGGCTAGCTCTTTCTGCCTGCGAGCTATCTGCAGACGTTTGCATTTTCGGAGCAGGGCTGCCGAAGGCGCCCGGCACGGACCACCTAAGCTACGTTTGAAGTTTGAGGGTGCAAAACAAGCAAGCAGCCCCAGTCTCTGTGCCTCTGTGCGAGCAGTGCCATGGGCAGATGAGGGTGAGCAACAGCTTTCCAGGCTAGCTCTTTCTGCCTGCGAGCTATCTGCAGACGTTCGCATTTTCGGAGCAGGGCTGCCGGAGGCGCCCGGTAAAGACCACCTAAGCTACGTTTGAAGTTTGAGGGGACAAGACAAGCAAGCAGCCCCAGTCTCTGTGCCTCTGTGCGAGCAGTGCCATGGGCAGATGAGGCTGAGCAACAGCTTTCCAGGCTAGCTCTTTCTGCCTGCGAGCTATCTGCAGACGTTCGCATTTTCGGAGCAGGGCTGCCGGATGCACCCGGCACAGACCACCTAAGCTACGTTTGAAGTTTGAGGGGACAAGACAAGCAAGCAGCCCCAGTCAATGTGCCTCTGTGCGAGCAGTGCCATGGGCAGATGAGGCTGAGCAACAGCTTTCCAGGCTAGCTCTTTCTGCCTGCGAGCCATCTGCAGACGTTTGCATTTTCGGAGCAGGGCTGCCGGAGGCGCCCGGCACGGACCACCTAATCTACTTTTCAAGACTGAGGGGACAAGACAAGCAAGCAGCCCCAGTCTCTGTGCCTCTGTGCGAGCAGTGCCATGGGCAGATGAGGCTGAGCAACAGCTTTCCAGGCTAGCTCTTTCTGCCTGCGAGCTACCTGCAGACGTTTGCATTTTTGGAGCAGGGCTGCCGAAGGCGCCCGGCACGGACCACCTAAGCTACGTTTGAAGTTTGAGGGTGCAAAACAAGCAAGCAGCCCCAGCCTCTGTGCCTCTGTGCGAGCAGTGCCATGGGCAGATGAGGCTGAGCAACAGCTTTCCAGGCTAGCTCTTTCTGCCTGCGAGCTATCTGCAGACGTTTGCATTTTCGGAGCAGGGCTGCCGGAGGCGCCCGGCACAGACCACCTAAGCTACGTTTGAAGTTTGAGGGGACAAGACAAGCAAGCAGCCCCAGTCTCTGTGCCTCTGTGCGAGCAGTGCCATGGGCAGATGAGGCTGAGCAACATCTTTCCAGGCTAGCTCTTTCTGCCTGCAAGCTATCTGCAGACGTTTGCATTTTCGGAGCAGGGCTGCCGGAGGCGCCCGGCACGGACCACCTAATCTACATTTGAAGTTTGAGGGGACAAGACAAGCAAGCAGCCCCAGTCTCTGTGCCTCTGTGCGAGCAGTGCCATGGGCAGATGAGGCTGAGCAACAGCTTTCCAGGCTAGCTCTTTCTGCCTGCGAGCTATCTGCAGACGTTCGCATTTTCGGAGCAGGGCTGCCGGAGGCGCCCGGCACAGACCACCTAAGCTACATTTGAAGTTTGAGGGGACAAGACAAGTAAGCAGCCCCAGTCTCTGTGCCTCTGTGCGAGCAGTGCCATGGGCAGATGAGGCTGAGCAACAGCTTTCCAGGCTAGCTCTTTCTGCCTGCGAGCTATCTGCAGACGTTTGCATTTTCGGAGCAGGGCTGCCGGAGGCGCCCGGCACAGACCACCTAAGCTACGTTTGAAGTTTGAGGGGACAAGAAAAGCAAGCAGCCCCAGTCTCTGTGCCTCTGTGCGAGCAGTGCCATGGGCAGATGAGGCTGAGCAACAGCTTTCCAGGCTAGCTCTTTCTGCCTGCGAGCTATCTGCAGATGTTTGCATTTTCGGAGCAGGGCTGCCGGAGGCGCCCGGCACGGACCACCTAATCTACTTTTCAAGATTGAGGGGACAAGACAAGCAAGCAGCCCCAGTCAATGTGCCTCTGTGCGAGCAGTGCCATGGGCAGATGAGGCTGAGCAACAGCTTTCCAGGCTAGCTCTTTCTGCCTGCGAGCTATCTGCAGACGTTTGCATTTTCGGAGCAGGGCTGCCGAAGGCGCCCGGCACGGACCACCTAAGCTACGTTTGAAGTTTGAGGGTGCAAAACAAGCAAGCAGCCCCAGTCTCTGTGCCTCTGTGCGAGCAGTGCCATGGGCAGATGAGGCTGAGCAACAGCTTTCCAGGCTAGCTCTTTCTGCCTGCGAGCTATCTGCAGACGTTTGCATTTTCGGAGCAGGGCTGCCGGAGGCGCCCGGCACAGACCACCTAAGCTACGTTTGAAGTTTGAGGGGACAAGACAAGCAAGCAGCCCCAGTCTCTGTGCCTCTGTGCGAGCAGTGCCATGGGCAGATGAGGCTGAGCAACAGCTTTCCAGGCTAGCTCTTTCTGCCTGCCAGCTATCTGCAGACGTTCGCATTTTCGGAGCAGGGCTGCCGGATGCACCCGGCACGGACCACCTAATCTACATTTGAAGTTTGAGGGGACAAGACAAGCAAGCAGCCCCAGTCTCTGTGCCTCTGTGCGAGCAGTGCCATGGGCAGATGAGGCTGAGCAACAGCTTTCCAGGCTAGCTCTTTCTGCCTGCGAGCTATCTGCAGACGTTTGCATTTTCGGAGCAGGGCTGCCGAAGGCGCCCGGCACGTACCACCTAAGCTACGTTTGAAGTTTGAGGGTGCAAAACAAGCAAGCAGCCCCAGTCTCTGTGCCTCTGTGCGAGCAGTGCCATGGGCAGATGAGGCTGAGCAACAGCTTTCCAGGCTAGCTCTTTCTGCCTGCGAGCTATCTGCAGACGTTCGCATTTTCGGAGCAGGGCTGCCGGAGGCGCCCGGCAAAGACCACCTAAGCTACGTTTGAAGTTTGAGGGGACAAGACAAGCAAGCAGCCCCAGTCTCTGTGCCTCTGTGCGAGCAGTGCCATGGGCAGATGAGGCTGAGCAACAGCTTTCCAGGCTAGCTCTTTCTGCCTGCGAGCTATCTGCAGACGTTCGCATTTTCGGAGCAGGGCTGCCGGATGCACCCGGCACAGACCACCTAAGCTACGTTTGAAGTTTGAGGGGACAAGACAAGCAAGCAGCCCCAGTCAATGTGCCTCTGTGCGAGCAGTGCCATGGGCAGATGAGGCTGAGCAACAGCTTTCCAGGCTAGCTCTTTCTGCCTGCGAGCCATCTGCAGACGTTTGCATTTTCGGAGCAGGGCTGCCGGAGGCGCACGGCACGGACCACCTAAGCTACTTTTCAAGACTGAGGGGACAAGACAAGCAAGCAGGCCCAGTCTCTGTGCCTCTGTGCGAGCAGTGCCATGGGCAGATGAGGCTGAGCAACAGCTTTCCAGGCTAGCTCTTTCTGCCTGCGAGCTACCTGCAGACGTTTGCATTTTTGGAGCAGGGCTGCCGAAGGCGCCCGGCACGGACCACCTAAGCTACGTTTGAAGTTTGAGGGTGCAAAACAAGCAAGCAGCCCCAGCCTCTGTGCCTCTGTGCGAGCAGTGCCATGGGCAGATGAGGCTGAGCAACAGCTTTCCAGGCTAGCTCTTTCTGCCTGCGAGCTATCTGCAGACGTTTGCATTTTCGGAGCAGGGATGCCGGAGGCGCCCGGCACAGACCACCTAAGCTACGTTTGAAGTTTGAGGGGACAAGACAAGCAAGCAGCCCCAGTCTCTGTGCCTCTGTGCGAGCAGTGCCATGGGCAGATGAGGCTGAGCAACATCTTTCCAGGCTAGCTCTTTCTGCCTGCAAGCTATCTGCAGACGTTTGCATTTTCGGAGCAGGGCTGCCGGAGGCGCCCGGCACGGACCACCTAATCTACATTTGAAGTTTGAGGGGACAAGACAAGCAAGCAGCCCCAGTCTCTGTGCCTCTGTGCGAGCAGTGCCATGGGCAGATGAGGCTGAGCAACAGCTTTCCAGGCTAGCTCTTTCTGCCTGCGAGCTATCTGCAGACGTTCGCATTTTCGGAGCAGGGCTGCCGGAGGCGCCCGGCACAGACCACCTAAGCTACATTTGAAGTTTGAGGGGACAAGACAAGCAAGCAGCCCCAGTCTCTGTGCCTCTGTGCGAGCAGTGCCATGGGCAGATGAGGCTGAGCAACAGCTTTCCAGGCTAGCTCTTTCTGCCTGCGAGCTATCTGCAGACGTTTGCATTTTCGGAGCAGGGCTGCCGGAGGCGCCCGGCACAGACCACCTAAGCTACGTTTGAAGTTTGAGGGGACAAGAAAAGCAAGCAGCCCCAGTCTCTGTGCCTCTGTGCGAGCAGTGCCATGGGCAGATGAGGCTGAGCAACAGCTTTCCAGGCTAGCTCTTTCTGCCTGCGAGCTATCTGCAGATGTTTGCATTTTCGAAGCAGGGCTGCCGGAGGCGCCCGGCACGGACCACCTAATCTACTTTTCAAGATTGAGGGGACAAGACAAGCAAGCAGCCCCAGTCAATGTGCCTCTGTGCGAGCAGTGCCATGGGCAGATGAGGCTGAGCAACAGCTTTCCAGGCTAGCTCTTTCTGCCTGCGAGCTATCTGCAGACGTTTGCATTTTCGGAGCAGGGCTGCCGAAGGCGCCCGGCACGGACCACCTAAGCTACGTTTGAAGTTTGAGGGTGCAAAACAAGCAAGCAGCCCCAGTCTCTGTGCCTCTGTGCGAGCAGTGCCATGGGCAGATGAGGCTGAGCAACAGCTTTCCAGGCTAGCTCTTTCTGCCTGCGAGCTATCTGCAGACGTTCGCATTTTTGGAGCAGGGCTGCCGGAGGCGCCCGGCACAGACCACCTAAGCTACGTTTGAAGTTTGAGGGGACAAGACAAGCAAGCAGCCCCAGTCTCTGTGCCTCTGTGCGAGCAGTGCCATGGGCAGATGAGGCTGAGCAACAGCTTTCCAGGCTAGCTCTTTCTGCCTGCGAGCTATCTGCAGACGTTCGCATTTTCGGAGCAGGGCTGCCGGAGGCGCCCGGCACGGACCACCTAAGCTACATTTGAAGTTTGAGGGGACAAGACAAGCAAGCAGCCCCAGTCTCTGTGCCTCTGTGCGAGCAGTGCCATGGGCAGATGAGGCTGAGCAACAGCTTTCCAGGCTAGGTCTTTCTGCCTGCGAGCTACCTGCAGACGTTTGCATTTTCGGAGCAGGGCTGCCGAAGGCGCCCGGCACGGACCACCTAAGCTACGTTTGAAGTTTGAGTGTGCAAAACAAGCAAGCAGCCCCAGTCTCTGTGCCTCTGTGCGAGCAGTGCCATGGGCAGATGAGGCTGAGCAACAGCTTTCCAGGCTAGCTCTTTCTGCCTGCGAGCTATCTGCAGACGTTTGCATTTTCGGAGCAGGGCTGCCGGAGGCGCCCGGCACAGACCACCTAAGCTACGTTTGAAGTTTGAGTGTGCAAAACAAGCAAGCAGCCCCAGTCTCTGTGCCTCTGTGCGAGCAGTGCCATGGGCAGATGAGGCTGAGCAACAGCTTTCCAGGCTAGCTCTTTCTGCCTGCGAGCTATCTGCAGACGTTTGCATTTTCGGAGCAGGGCTGCCGGAGGCGCCCGGCACAGACCACCTAAGCTACGTTTGAAGTTTGAGGGGACAAGACAAGCAAGCAGCCCCAGTCTCTGTGCCTCTGTGCGAGCAGTGCCATGGGCAGATGAGGCTGAGCAACAGCTTTCCAGGCTAGCTCTTTCTGCCTGCAAGCTATCTGCAGACGTTTGCATTTTCGGAGCAGGGCTGCCGGATGCACCCGGCACGGACCACCTAATCTACATTTGAAGTTTGAGGGGACAAGACAAGCAATCAGCCCCAGTCTCTGTGCCTCTGTGCGAGCAGTGCCATGGGCAGATGAGGCTGAGCAACAGCTTTCCAGGCTAGGTCTTTCTGCCTGCGAGCTGTCTGCAGACGTTTGCATTTTCGGAGCAGGGCTGCCGGAGGCGCCCGGCACGGAGCACCTAAGCTACTTTTCAAGACTGAGGGGACAAGACAAGCAAGCAGCCCCAGTCTCTGTGCCTCTGTGCGAGCAGTGCCATGGGCAGATGAGGCTGAGCAACAGCTTTCCAGGCTAGCTCTTTCTGCCTGCGAGCTATCTGCAGACGTTTGCATTTTCGGAGCAGGGCTGCCGAAGGAGCCCGGCACGGACCACCTAAGCTACGTTTGAAGTTTGAGGGTGCAAAACAAGCAAGCAGCCCCAGTCTCTGTGCCTCTGTGCGAGCAGTGCCATGGGCAGATGAGGCTGAGCAACAGCTTTCCAGGCTAGCTCTTTCTGCCTGCGAGCTATCTGCAGACGTTCGCATTTTCGGAGCAGGGCTGCCGGAGGCGCCCGGCACAGACCACCTAAGCTACGTTTGAAGTTTGAGGGGACAAGACAAGCAAGCAGCCCCAGTCTCTGTGCCTCTGTGCGAGCAGTGCCATGGGCAGATGAGGCTGAGCAACAGCTTTCCAGGCTAGCTCTTTCTGCCTGCGAGCTATCTGCAGACGTTTGCATTTTCGGAGCAGGGCTGCCGGAGGCGCCCGGCACAGACCACCTAAGCTACGTTTGAAGTTTGAGAGGACAAGACAAGCAAGCAGCCTCAGTCAATGTGCCTCTGTGCGAGCAGTGCCATGGGCAGATGAGGCTGAGCAACAGCTTTCCAGGCTAGCTCTTTCTGCCTGCGAGCTATCTGCAGACGTTTGCATTTTCGGAGCAGGGCTGCCGGAGGCGCCCGGCACGGACCACCTAAGCTACTTTTCAAGACTGAGGGGACAAGACAAGCAAGCAGCCCCAGTCTCTGTGCCTCTGTGCGAGCAGTGCCATGGGCAGATGAGGCTGAGCAACAGCTTTCCAGGCTAGCTCTTTCTGCCTGCGAGCTACCTGCAGACGTTTGCATTTTCGGAGCAGGGCTGCCGGAGGCGCCCGGCACGGACCACCTAAGCTACGTTTGAAGTTTGAGGGTGCAAAACAAGTAAGCAGCCCCAGCCTCTGTGCCTCTGTGCGAGCAGTGCCATGGGCAGATGAGGCTGAGCAACAGCTTTCCAGGCTAGCTCTTTCTGCCTACGAGCTATCTGCAGACGTTTGCATTTTCGGAGCAGGGCTGCCGGAGGCGCCCGGCACAGACCACCTAAGCTACGTTTGAAGTTTGAGGGGACAAGACAAGCAAGCAGCCCCAGTCTCTGTGCCTCTGTGCGAGCAGTGCCATGGGCAGATGAGGCTGAGCAACAGCTTTCCAGGCTAGCTCTTTCTGCCTGCAAGCTATCTGCAGACGTTCGCATTTTCGGAGCAGGGCTGCCAGAGGCGCCCGGCACGGACCACCTAGTCTACATTTGAAGTTTGAGGGGACAAGACAAGCAAGCAGCCCCAGTCTCTGTGCCTCTGTGCGAGCAGTGCCATGGGCAGATGAGGCTGAGCAACAGCTTTCCAGGCTAGCTCTTTCTGCCTGCGAGCTGTCTGCAGACGTTTGCATTTTCGGAGCAGGGCTGCCGGAGGCGCCCGGCACGGACCACCTAAGCTACATTTGAAGTTTGAGGGGACAAGACAAGCAAGCAGCCCCAGTCTCTGTGCCTCTGTGCGAGCAGTGCCATGGGCAGATGAGGCTGAGCAACAGCTTTCCAGGCTAGCTCTTTCTGCCTGCGAGCTATCTGCAGACGTTTGCATTTTCGGAGCAGGGCTGCCGGAGGCGCCCGGCACAGACCACCTAAGCTACGTTTGAAGTTTGAGGGGACAAGACAAGCAAGCAGCCCCAGTCTCTGTGCCTCTGTGCGAGCAGTGCCATGGGCAGATGAGGCTGAGCAACAGCTTTCCAGGCTAGCTCATTCTGGCTGCGAGCTATCTGCAGACGTTCGCATTTTCGGAGCAGGGCTGCCGGAGGCGCCCGGCACAGACCACCTAAGCTACGTTTGAAGTTTGAGGGGACAAGACAAGCAAGCAGCCCCAGTCTCTGTGCCTTTGTGCGAGCAGTGCCATGGGCAGATGAGGCTGAGCAACAGCTTTCCAGGCTAGCTCTTTCTGCCTGCGAGCTATCTGCAGACGTTTGCATTTTCGGAGCAGGGCTGCCGAAGGCGCCCGGCAAGGACCACCTAAGCTACGTTTGAAGTTTGAGGGTGCAAAACAAGCAAGCAGCCCCAGTCTCTGTGCCTCTGTGCGAGCAGTGCCATGGGCAGATGAGGCTGAGCAACAGCTTTCCAGGCTAGCTCTTTCTGCCTGCGAGCTATCTGCAGACGTTTGCATTTTCGGAGCAGGGCTGCCGGAGGCGCCCGGCACAGACCACCTAAGCTACTTTTGAAGTTTGAGGGGACAAGACAAGCAAGCAGCCCCAGTCTCTGTGCCTCTGTGCGAGCAGTGCCATGGGCAGATGAGGCTGAGCAACAGCTTTCCAGGCTAGCTCTTTCTGCCTGCGAGCTATCTGCAGACGTTCGCATTTTCGGAGCAGGGCTGCCGGATGCACCCGGCACGGACCACCTAATCTACATTTGAAGTTTGAGGGGACAAGACAAGCAAGCAGCCCCAGTCTCTGTGCCTCTGTGCGAGCAGTGCCATGGGCAGATGAGGCTGAGCAACAGCTTTCCAGGCTAGCTCTTTCTGCCTGCGAGCTGTCTGCAGACGTTTGCATTTTCGGAGCAGGGCTGCCGGAGGCGCCCGGCACGGACCACCTAAGCTACTTTTCAAGACTGAGGGGACAAGACAAGCAAGCAGCCCCAGTCTCTGTGCCTCTGTGCGAGCAGTGCCATGGGCAGATGAGGCTGAGCAACAGCTTTCCAGGCTAGCTCTTTCTGCCTGCGAGCTATCTGCAGACGTTTGCATTTTCGGAGCAGGGCTGCCGAAGGCGCCCGGCACGGACCACCTAATCTACATTTGAAGTTTGAGGGGACAAGACAAGCAAGCAGCCCCAGTCTCTGTGCCTCTGTGCGAGCAGTGCCATGGGCAGATGAGGCTGAGCAACAGCTTTCCAGGCTAGCTCTTTCTGCCTGCGAGCTGTCTGCAGACGTTTGCATTTTCGGAGCAGGGCTGCCGGAGGCGCCCGGCACGGACCACCTAAGCTACATTTGAAGTTTGAGGGGACAAGACAAGCAAGCAGCCCCAGTCTCTGTGCCTCTGTGCGAGCAGTGCCATGGGCAGATGAGGCTGAGCAACAGCTTTCCAGGCTAGCTCTTTCTGCCTGCGAGCTATCTGCAGACGTTCGCATTTTCGGAGCAGGGCTGCCGGAGGCGCCCGGCACAGACCACCTAAGCTACGTTTGAAGTTTGAGGGGACAAGACAAGCAAGCAGCCCCAGTCTCTGTGCCTCTGTGCGAGCAGTGCCATGGGCAGATGAGGCTGAGCAACAGCTTTCCAGGCTAGCTCATTCTGGCTGCGAGCTATCTGCAGACGTTTGCATTTTCGGAGCAGGGCTGCCGGAGGCGCCCGGCACAGACCACCTAAGCTACGTTTGAAGTTTGAGGGGACAAGACAAGCAAGCAGCCCCAGTCTCTGTGCCTCTGTGCGAGCAGTGCCATGGGCAGATGAGGCTGAGCAACAGCTTTCCAGGCTAGCTCTTTCTGCCTGCGAGCTATCTGCAGACGTTTGCATTTTCGGAGCAGGGCTGCCGAAGGCGCCCGGCAAGGACCACCTAAGCTACGTTTGAAGTTTGAGGGTGCAAAACAAGCAAGCAGCCCCAGTCTCTGTGCCTCTGTGCGAGCAGTGCCATGGGCAGATGAGGCTGAGCAACAGCTTTCCAGGCTAGCTCTTTCTGCCTGCGAGCTATCTGCAGACGTTCGCATTTTCGGAGCAGGGCTGCCGGAGGCGCCCGGCACAGACCACCTAAGCTACGTTTGAAGTTTGAGGGGACAAGACAAGCAAGCAGCCCCAGTCTCTGTGCCTCTGTGCGAGCAGTGCCATGGGCAGATGAGGCTGAGCAACAGCTTTCCAGGCTAGCTCTTTCTGCCTGCGAGCTATCTGCAGACGTTTGCATTTTCGGAGCAGGGCTGCCGGATGCACCCGGCACGGACCACCTAATCTACATTTGAAGTTTGAGGGGACAAGACAAGCAAGCAGCCCCAGTCTCTGTGCCTCTGTGCGAGCAGTGCCATGGGCAGATGAGGCTGAGCAACAGCTTTCCAGGCTAGGTCTTTCTGCCTGCGAGCTGTCTGCAGACGTTTGCATTTTCGGAGCAGGGCTGCCGGAGGCGCCCGGCACGGAGCACCTAAGCTACTTTTCAAGACTGAGGGGACAAGACAAGCAAGCAGCCCCAGTCTCTGTGCCTCTGTGCGAGCAGTGCCATGGGCAGATGAGGCTGAGCAACAGCTTTCCAGGCTAGCTCTTTCTGCCTGCGAGCTATCTGCAGACGTTTGCATTTTCGGAGCAGGGCTGCCGAAGGAGCCCGGCACGGACCACCTAAGCTACGTTTGAAGTTTGAGGGTGCAAAACAAGCAAGCAGCCCCAGTCTCTGTGCCTCTGTGCGAGCAGTGCCATGGGCAGATGAGGCTGAGCAACAGCTTTCCAGGCTAGCTCTTTCTGCCTGCGAGCTATCTGCAGACGTTCGCATTTTCGGAGCAGGGCTGCCGGAGGCGCCCGGCACAGACCACCTAAGCTACGTTTGAAGTTTGAGGGGACAAGACAAGCAAGCAGCCCCAGTCTCTGTGCCTCTGTGCGAGCAGTGCCATGGGCAGATGAGGCTGAGCAACAGCTTTCCAGGCTAGCTCTTTCTGCCTGCGAGCTATCTGCAGACGTTTGCATTTTCGGAGCAGGGCTGCCGGAGGCGCCCGGCACAGACCACCTAAGCTACGTTTGAAGTTTGAGAGGACAAGACAAGCAAGCAGCCTCAGTCAATGTGCCTCTGTGCGAGCAGTGCCATGGGCAGATGAGGCTGAGCAACAGCTTTCCAGGCTAGCTCTTTCTGCCTGCGAGCTATCTGCAGACGTTTGCATTTTCGGAGCAGGGCTGCCGGAGGCGCCCGGCACGGACCACCTAAGCTACTTTTCAAGACTGAGGGGACAAGACAAGCAAGCAGCCCCAGTCTCTGTGCCTCTGTGCGAGCAGTGCCATGGGCAGATGAGGCTGAGCAACAGCTTTCCAGGCTAGCTCTTTCTGCCTGCGAGCTACCTGCAGACGTTTGCATTTTCGGAGCAGGGCTGCCGGAGGCGCCCGGCACGGACCACCTAAGCTACGTTTGAAGTTTGAGGGTGCAAAACAAGTAAGCAGCCCCAGCCTCTGTGCCTCTGTGCGAGCAGTGCCATGGGCAGATGAGGCTGAGCAACAGCTTTCCAGGCTAGCTCTTTCTGCCTACGAGCTATCTGCAGACGTTTGCATTTTCGGAGCAGGGCTGCCGGAGGCGCCCGGCACAGACCACCTAAGCTACGTTTGAAGTTTGAGGGGACAAGACAAGCAAGCAGCCCCAGTCTCTGTGCCTCTGTGCGAGCAGTGCCATGGGCAGATGAGGCTGAGCAACAGCTTTCCAGGCTAGCTCTTTCTGCCTGCAAGCTATCTGCAGACGTTCGCATTTTCGGAGCAGGGCTGCCAGAGGCGCCCGGCACGGACCACCTAGTCTACATTTGAAGTTTGAGGGGACAAGACAAGCAAGCAGCCCCAGTCTCTGTGCCTCTGTGCGAGCAGTGCCATGGGCAGATGAGGCTGAGCAACAGCTTTCCAGGCTAGCTCTTTCTGCCTGCGAGCTGTCTGCAGACGTTTGCATTTTCGGAGCAGGGCTGCCGGAGGCGCCCGGCACGGACCACCTAAGCTACATTTGAAGTTTGAGGGGACAAGACAAGCAAGCAGCCCCAGTCTCTGTGCCTCTGTGCGAGCAGTGCCATGGGCAGATGAGGCTGAGCAACAGCTTTCCAGGCTAGCTCTTTCTGCCTGCGAGCTATCTGCAGACGTTTGCATTTTCGGAGCAGGGCTGCCGGAGGCGCCCGGCACAGACCACCTAAGCTACGTTTGAAGTTTGAGGGGACAAGACAAGCAAGCAGCCCCAGTCTCTGTGCCTCTGTGCGAGCAGTGCCATGGGCAGATGAGGCTGAGCAACAGCTTTCCAGGCTAGCTCATTCTGGCTGCGAGCTATCTGCAGACGTTCGCATTTTCGGAGCAGGGCTGCCGGAGGCGCCCGGCACAGACCACCTAAGCTACGTTTGAAGTTTGAGGGGACAAGACAAGCAAGCAGCCCCAGTCTCTGTGCCTTTGTGCGAGCAGTGCCATGGGCAGATGAGGCTGAGCAACAGCTTTCCAGGCTAGCTCTTTCTGCCTGCGAGCTATCTGCAGACGTTTGCATTTTCGGAGCAGGGCTGCCGAAGGCGCCCGGCAAGGACCACCTAAGCTACGTTTGAAGTTTGAGGGTGCAAAACAAGCAAGCAGCCCCAGTCTCTGTGCCTCTGTGCGAGCAGTGCCATGGGCAGATGAGGCTGAGCAACAGCTTTCCAGGCTAGCTCTTTCTGCCTGCGAGCTATCTGCAGACGTTTGCATTTTCGGAGCAGGGCTGCCGGAGGCGCCCGGCACAGACCACCTAAGCTACTTTTGAAGTTTGAGGGGACAAGACAAGCAAGCAGCCCCAGTCTCTGTGCCTCTGTGCGAGCAGTGCCATGGGCAGATGAGGCTGAGCAACAGCTTTCCAGGCTAGCTCTTTCTGCCTGCGAGCTATCTGCAGACGTTCGCATTTTCGGAGCAGGGCTGCCGGATGCACCCGGCACGGACCACCTAATCTACATTTGAAGTTTGAGGGGACAAGACAAGCAAGCAGCCCCAGTCTCTGTGCCTCTGTGCGAGCAGTGCCATGGGCAGATGAGGCTGAGCAACAGCTTTCCAGGCTAGCTCTTTCTGCCTGCGAGCTGTCTGCAGACGTTTGCATTTTCGGAGCAGGGCTGCCGGAGGCGCCCGGCACGGACCACCTAAGCTACTTTTCAAGACTGAGGGGACAAGACAAGCAAGCAGCCCCAGTCTCTGTGCCTCTGTGCGAGCAGTGCCATGGGCAGATGAGGCTGAGCAACAGCTTTCCAGGCTAGCTCTTTCTGCCTGCGAGCTATCTGCAGACGTTTGCATTTTCGGAGCAGGGCTGCCGAAGGCGCCCGGCACGGACCACCTAATCTACATTTGAAGTTTGAGGGGACAAGACAAGCAAGCAGCCCCAGTCTCTGTGCCTCTGTGCGAGCAGTGCCATGGGCAGATGAGGCTGAGCAACAGCTTTCCAGGCTAGCTCTTTCTGCCTGCGAGCTGTCTGCAGACGTTTGCATTTTCGGAGCAGGGCTGCCGGAGGCGCCCGGCACGGACCACCTAAGCTACATTTGAAGTTTGAGGGGACAAGACAAGCAAGCAGCCCCAGTCTCTGTGCCTCTGTGCGAGCAGTGCCATGGGCAGATGAGGCTGAGCAACAGCTTTCCAGGCTAGCTCTTTCTGCCTGCGAGCTATCTGCAGACGTTCGCATTTTCGGAGCAGGGCTGCCGGAGGCGCCCGGCACAGACCACCTAAGCTACGTTTGAAGTTTGAGGGGACAAGACAAGCAAGCAGCCCCAGTCTCTGTGCCTCTGTGCGAGCAGTGCCATGGGCAGATGAGGCTGAGCAACAGCTTTCCAGGCTAGCTCATTCTGGCTGCGAGCTATCTGCAGACGTTTGCATTTTCGGAGCAGGGCTGCCGGAGGCGCCCGGCACAGACCACCTAAGCTACGTTTGAAGTTTGAGGGGACAAGACAAGCAAGCAGCCCCAGTCTCTGTGCCTCTGTGCGAGCAGTGCCATGGGCAGATGAGGCTGAGCAACAGCTTTCCAGGCTAGCTCTTTCTGCCTGCGAGCTATCTGCAGACGTTTGCATTTTCGGAGCAGGGCTGCCGAAGGCGCCCGGCAAGGACCACCTAAGCTACGTTTGAAGTTTGAGGGTGCAAAACAAGCAAGCAGCCCCAGTCTCTGTGCCTCTGTGCGAGCAGTGCCATGGGCAGATGAGGCTGAGCAACAGCTTTCCAGGCTAGCTCTTTCTGCCTGCGAGCTATCTGCAGACGTTCGCATTTTCGGAGCAGGGCTGCCGGAGGCGCCCGGCACAGACCACCTAAGCTACGTTTGAAGTTTGAGGGGACAAGACAAGCAAGCAGCCCCAGTCTCTGTGCCTCTGTGCGAGCAGTGCCATGGGCAGATGAGGCTGAGCAACAGCTTTCCAGGCTAGCTCTTTCTGCCTGCGAGCTATCTGCAGACGTTTGCATTTTCGGAGCAGGGCTGCCGGATGCACCCGGCACGGACCACCTAATCTACATTTGAAGTTTGAGGGGACAAGACAAGCAAGCAGCCCCAGTCTCTGTGCCTCTGTGCGAGCAGTGCCATGGGCAGATGAGGCTGAGCAACAGCTTTCCAGGCTAGCTCTTTCTGCCTGCGAGCTGTCTGCAGACGTTTGCATTTTCGGAGCAGGGCTGCCGGAGGCGCCCGGCACGGACCACCTAAGCTACTTTTCAAGACTGAGGGGACAAGACAAGCAAGCAGCCCCAGTCTCTGTGCCTCTGTGCGAGCAGTGCCATGGGCAGATGAGGCTGAGCAACAGCTTTCCAGGCTAGCTCTTTCTGCCTGCGAGCTATCTGCAGACGTTTGCATTTTCGGAGCAGGGCTGCCGAAGGCGCCCGGCACGGACCACCTAAGCTACGTTTGAAGTTTGAGGGTGCAAAACAAGCAAGCAGCCCCAGTCTCTGTGCCTCTGTGCGAGCAGTGCCATGGGCAGATGAGGCTGAGCAACAGCTTTCCAGGCTAGCTCTTTCTGCCTGCGAGCTATCTGCAGACGTTTGCATTTTCGGAGCAGGGCTGCCGAAGGCGCCCGGCACGGACCACCTAATATGCGTTTGAAGTTTGAGGGTGCAAAACAAGTAAGCAGCCCCAGCCTCTGTGCCTCTGTGCGAGCAGTGCCATGGGCAGATGAGGCTGAGCAACAGCTTTCCAGGCTAGCTCTTTCTGCCTACGAGCTATCTGCAGACGTTTGCATTTTCGGAGCAGGGCTGCCAGAGGCGCCCGGCACGGACCACCTAATCTACATTTGAAGTTTGAGGGGACAAGACAAGCAAGCAGCCCCAGTCTCTGTGCCTCTGTGCGAGCAGTGCCATGGGCAGATGAGGCTGAGCAACAGCTTTCCAGGCTAGCTCTTTCTGCCTGCGAGCTGTCTGCAGACGTTTGCATTTTCGGAGCAGGGCTGCCGGAGGCGCCCGGCACGGACCACCTAAGCTACATTTGAAGTTTGAGGGGACAAGACAAGCAAGCAGCCCCAGTCTCTGTGCCTCTGTGCGAGCAGTGCCATGGGCAGATGAGGCTGAGCAACAGCTTTCCAGGCTAGCTCTTTCTGCCTGCGAGCTATCTGCAGACGTTCGCATTTTCGGAGCAGGGCTGCCGGAGGCGCCCGGCACAGACCACCTAAGCTACGTTTGAAGTTTGAGGGGACAAGACAAGCAAGCAGCCCCAGTCTCTGTGCCTCTGTGCGAGCAGTGCCATGGGCAGATGAGGCTGAGCAACAGCTTTCCAGGCTAGCTCTTTCTGCCTGCGAGCTATCTGCAGACGTTTGCATTTTCGGAGCAGGGCTGTCGGAGGCGCCCGGCACAGACCACCTAAGCTACGTTTGAAGTTTGAGGGGACAAGACAAGCAAGCAGCCCCAGTCTCTGTGCCTCTGTGCGAGCAGTGCCATGGGCAGATGAGGCTGAGCAACAGCTTTCCAGGCTAGCTCTTTCTGCCTGCAAGCTATCTGCAGACGTTCGCATTTTCGGAGCAGGGCTGCCGGAGGCGCCCGGCACGGACCACCTAGTCTACATTTGAAGTTTGAGGGGACAAGACAAGCAAGCAGCCCCAGTCTCTGTGCCTCTGTGCGAGCAGTGCCATGGGCAGATGAGGCTGAGCAACAGCTTTCCAGGCTAGCTCTTTCTGCCTGCGAGCTGTCTGCAGACGTTTGCATTTTCGGAGCAGGGCTGCCGGAGGCGCCCGGCACGGACCACCTAAGCTACATTTGAAGTTTGAGGGGACAAGACAAGCAAGCAGCCCCAGTCTCTGTGCCTCTGTGCGAGCAGTGCCATGGGCAGATGAGGCTGAGCAACAGCTTTCCAGGCTAGCTCTTTCTGCCTGCGAGCTATCTGCAGACGTTTGCATTTTCGGAGCAGGGCTGCCGGAGGCGCCCGGCACAGACCACCTAAGCTACGTTTGAAGTTTGAGGGGACAAGACAAGCAAGCAGCCCCAGTCTCTGTGCCTCTGTGCGAGCAGTGCCATGGGCAGATGAGGCTGAGCAACAGCTTTCCAGGCTAGCTCATTCTGGCTGCGAGCTATCTGCAGACGTTCGCATTTTCGGAGCAGGGCTGCCGGAGGCGCCCGGCACAGACCACCTAAGCTACGTTTGAAGTTTGAGGGGACAAGACAAGCAAGCAGCCCCAGTCTCTGTGCCTTTGTGCGAGCAGTGCCATGGGCAGATGAGGCTGAGCAACAGCTTTCCAGGCTAGCTCTTTCTGCCTGCGAGCTATCTGCAGACGTTTGCATTTTCGGAGCAGGGCTGCCGAAGGCGCCCGGCAAGGACCACCTAAGCTACGTTTGAAGTTTGAGGGTGCAAAACAAGCAAGCAGCCCCAGTCTCTGTGCCTCTGTGCGAGCAGTGCCATGGGCAGATGAGGCTGAGCAACAGCTTTCCAGGCTAGCTCTTTCTGCCTGCGAGCTATCTGCAGACGTTTGCATTTTCGGAGCAGGGCTGCCGGAGGCGCCCGGCACAGACCACCTAAGCTACTTTTGAAGTTTGAGGGGACAAGACAAGCAAGCAGCCCCAGTCTCTGTGCCTCTGTGCGAGCAGTGCCATGGGCAGATGAGGCTGAGCAACAGCTTTCCAGGCTAGCTCTTTCTGCCTGCGAGCTATCTGCAGACGTTCGCATTTTCGGAGCAGGGCTGCCGGATGCACCCGGCACGGACCACCTAATCTACATTTGAAGTTTGAGGGGACAAGACAAGCAAGCAGCCCCAGTCTCTGTGCCTCTGTGCGAGCAGTGCCATGGGCAGATGAGGCTGAGCAACAGCTTTCCAGGCTAGCTCTTTCTGCCTGCGAGCTGTCTGCAGACGTTTGCATTTTCGGAGCAGGGCTGCCGGAGGCGCCCGGCACGGACCACCTAAGCTACTTTTCAAGACTGAGGGGACAAGACAAGCAAGCAGCCCCAGTCTCTGTGCCTCTGTGCGAGCAGTGCCATGGGCAGATGAGGCTGAGCAACAGCTTTCCAGGCTAGCTCTTTCTGCCTGCGAGCTATCTGCAGACGTTTGCATTTTCGGAGCAGGGCTGCCGAAGGCGCCCGGCACGGACCACCTAATCTACATTTGAAGTTTGAGGGGACAAGACAAGCAAGCAGCCCCAGTCTCTGTGCCTCTGTGCGAGCAGTGCCATGGGCAGATGAGGCTGAGCAACAGCTTTCCAGGCTAGCTCTTTCTGCCTGCGAGCTGTCTGCAGACGTTTGCATTTTCGGAGCAGGGCTGCCGGAGGCGCCCGGCACGGACCACCTAAGCTACATTTGAAGTTTGAGGGGACAAGACAAGCAAGCAGCCCCAGTCTCTGTGCCTCTGTGCGAGCAGTGCCATGGGCACATGAGGCTGAGCAACAGCTTTCCAGGCTAGCTCTTTCTGCCTGCGAGCTATCTGCAGACGTTCGCATTTTCGGAGCAGGGCTGCCGGAGGCGCCCGGCACAGACCACCTAAGCTACGTTTGAAGTTTGAGGGGACAAGACAAGCAAGCAGCCCCAGTCTCTGTGCCTCTGTGCGAGCAGTGCCATGGGCAGATGAGGCTGAGCAACAGCTTTCCAGGCTAGCTCATTCTGGCTGCGAGCTATCTGCAGACGTTCGCATTTTCGGAGCAGGGCTGCCGGAGGCGCCCGGCACAGACCACCTAAGCTACGTTTGAAGTTTGAGGGGACAAGACAAGCAAGCAGCCCCAGTCTCTGTGCCTCTGTGCGAGCAGTGCCATGGGCAGATGAGGCTGAGCAACAGCTTTCCAGGCTAGCTCTTTCTGCCTGCGAGCTATCTGCAGACGTTTGCATTTTCGGAGCAGGGCTGCCGAAGGCGCCCGGCAAGGACCACCTAAGCTACGTTTGAAGTTTGAGGGTGCAAAACAAGCAAGCAGCCCCAGTCTCTGTGCCTCTGTGCGAGCAGTGCCATGGGCAGATGAGGCTGAGCAACAGCTTTCCAGGCTAGCTCTTTCTGCCTGCGAGCTATCTGCAGACGTTCGCATTTTCGGAGCAGGGCTGCCGGAGGCGCCCGGCACAGACCACCTAAGCTACGTTTGAAGTTTGAGGGGACAAGACAAGCAAGCAGCCCCAGTCTCTGTGCCTCTGTGCGAGCAGTGCCATGGGCAGATGAGGCTGAGCAACAGCTTTCCAGGCTAGCTCTTTCTGCCTGCGAGCTATCTGCAGACGTTTGCATTTTCGGAGCAGGGCTGCCGGATGCACCCGGCACGGACCACCTAATCTACATTTGAAGTTTGAGGGGACAAGACAAGCAAGCAGCCCCAGTCTCTGTGCCTCTGTGCGAGCAGTGCCATGGGCAGATGAGGCTGAGCAACAGCTTTCCAGGCTAGCTCTTTCTGCCTGCGAGCTGTCTGCAGACGTTTGCATTTTCGGAGCAGGGCTGCCGGAGGCGCCCGGCACGGACCACCTAAGCTACTTTTCAAGACTGAGGGGACAAGACAAGCAAGCAGCCCCAGTCTCTGTGCCTCTGTGCGAGCAGTGCCATGGGCAGATGAGGCTGAGCAACAGCTTTCCAGGCTAGCTCTTTCTGCCTGCGAGCTATCTGCAGACGTTTGCATTTTCGGAGCAGGGCTGCCGAAGGCGCCCGGCACGGACCACCTAAGCTACGTTTGAAGTTTGAGGGTGCAAAACAAGCAAGCAGCCCCAGTCTCTGTGCCTCTGTGCGAGCAGTGCCATGGGCAGATGAGGCTGAGCAACAGCTTTCCAGGCTAGCTCTTTCTGCCTGCGAGCTATCTGCAGACGTTTGCATTTTCGGAGCAGGGCTGCCGAAGGCGCCCGGCACGGACCACCTAAGATGCGTTTGAAGTTTGAGGGTGCAAAACAAGTAAGCAGCCCCAGCCTCTGTGCCTCTGTGCGAGCAGTGCCATGGGCAGATGAGGCTGAGCAACAGCTTTCCAGGCTAGCTCTTTCTGCCTACGAGCTATCTGCAGACGTTTGCATTTTCGGAGCAGGGCTGCCGGAGGCGCCCGGCACAGACCACCTAAGCTACGTTTGAAGTTTGAGGGGACAAGACAAGCAAGCAGCCCCAGTCTCTGTGCCTCTGTGCGAGCAGTGCCATGGGCAGATGAGGCTGATCAACAGCTTTCCAGGCTAGCTCTTTCTGCCTGCAAGCTATCTGCAGACGTTCGCATTTTCGGAGCAGGGCTGCCGGAGGCGCCCGGCACGGACCACCTAATCTACATTTGAAGTTTGAGGGGACAAGACAAGCAAGCAGCCCCAGTCTCTGTGCCTCTGTGCGAGCAGTGCCATGGGCAGATGAGGCTGAGCAACAGCTTTCCAGGCTAGCTCTTTCTGCCTGCGAGCTGTCTGCAGACGTTTGCATTTTCGGAGCAGGGCTGCCGGAGGCGCCCGGCACGGACCACCTAAGCTACATTTGAAGTTTGAGGGGACAAGACAAGCAAGCAGCCCCAGTCTCTGTGCCTCTGTGCGAGCAGTGCCATGGGCAGATGAGGCTGAGCAACAGCTTTCCAGGCTAGCTCTTTCTGCCTGCGAGCTATCTGCAGACGTTTGCATTTTCGGAGCAGGGCTGCCGAAGGCGCCCGGCACGGACCACCTAAGCTACGTTTGAAGTTTGAGGGTGCAAAACAAGCAAGCAGCCCCAGTCTCTGTGCCTCTGTGCGAGCAGTGCCATGGGCAGATGAGGCTGAGCAACAGCTTTCCAGGCTAGCTCTTTCTGCCTGCGAGCTATCTGCAGACGTTTGCATTTTCGGAGCAGGGCTGCCGAAGGCGCCCGGCACGGACCACCTAAGCTACGTTTGAAGTTTGAGGGTGCAAAACAAGTAAGCAGCCCCAGCCTCTGTGCCTCTGTGCGAGCAGTGCCATGGGCAGATGAGGCTGAGCAACAGCTTTCCAGGCTAGCTCTTTCTGCCTACGAGCTATCTGCAGACGTTTGCATTTTCGGAGCAGGGCTGCCGGAGGCGCCCGGCACAGACCACCTAAGCTACGTTTGAAGTTTGAGGGGACAAGACAAGCAAGCAGCCCCAGTCTCTGTGCCTCTGTGCGAGCAGTGCCATGGGCAGATGAGGCTGAGCAACAGCTTTCCAGGCTAGCTCTTTCTGCCTGCAAGCTATCTGCAGACGTTCGCATTTTCGGAGCAGGGCTGCCGGAGGCGCCCGGCACGGACCACCTAGTCTACATTTGAAGTTTGAGGGGACAAGACAAGCAAGCAGCCCCAGTCTCTGTGCCTCTGTGCGAGCAGTGCCATGGGCAGATGAGGCTGAGCAACAGCTTTCCAGGCTAGCTCTTTCTGCCTGCGAGCTATCTGCAGACGTTTGCATTTTCGGAGCAGGGCTGCCGGAGGCGCCCGGCACGGACCACCTAGTCTACATTTGAAGTTTGAGGGGACAAGACAAGCAAGCAGCCCCAGTCTCTGTGCCTCTGTGCGAGCAGTGCCATGGGCAGATGAGGCTGAGCAACAGCTTTCCAGGCTAGCTCTTTCTGCCTGCGAGCTATCTGCAGACGTTTGCATTTTCGGAGCAGGGCTGCCGGAGGCGCCCGGCACAGACCACCTAAGCTACGTTTGAAGTTTGAGGGGACAAGACAAGCAAGCAGCCCCAGTCTCTGTGCCTCTGTGCGAGCAGTGCCATGGGCAGATGAGGCTGAGCAACAGCTTTCCAGGCTAGCTCATTCTGGCTGCGAGCTATCTGCAGACGTTCGCATTTTCGGAGCAGGGCTGCCGGAGGCGCCCGGCACAGACCACCTAAGCTACGTTTGAAGTTTGAGGGGACAAGACAAGCAAGCAGCCCCAGTCTCTGTGCCTTTGTGCGAGCAGTGCCATGGGCAGATGAGGCTGAGCAACAGCTTTCCAGGCTAGCTCTTTCTGCCTGCGAGCTATCTGCAGACGTTTGCATTTTCGGAGCAGGGCTGCCGAAGGCGCCCGGCAAGGACCACCTAAGCTACGTTTGAAGTTTGAGGGTGCAAAACAAGCAAGCAGCCCCAGTCTCTGTGCCTCTGTGCGAGCAGTGCCATGGGCAGATGAGGCTGAGCAACAGCTTTCCAGGCTAGCTCTTTCTGCCTGCGAGCTATCTGCAGACGTTTGCATTTTCGGAGCAGGGCTGCCGGAGGCGCCCGGCACAGACCACCTAAGCTACTTTTGAAGTTTGAGGGGACAAGACAAGCAAGCAGCCCCAGTCTCTGTGCCTCTGTGCGAGCAGTGCCATGGGCAGATGAGGCTGAGCAACAGCTTTCCAGGCTAGCTCTTTCTGCCTGCGAGCTATCTGCAGACGTTCGCATTTTCGGAGCAGGGCTGCCGGATGCACCCGGCACGGACCACCTAATCTACATTTGAAGTTTGAGGGGACAAGACAAGCAAGCAGCCCCAGTCTCTGTGCCTCTGTGCGAGCAGTGCCATGGGCAGATGAGGCTGAGCAACAGCTTTCCAGGCTAGCTCTTTCTGCCTGCGAGCTGTCTGCAGACGTTTGCATTTTCGGAGCAGGGCTGCCGGAGGCGCCCGGCACGGACCACCTAAGCTACTTTTCAAGACTGAGGGGACAAGACAAGCAAGCAGCCCCAGTCTCTGTGCCTCTGTGCGAGCAGTGCCATGGGCAGATGAGGCTGAGCAACAGCTTTCCAGGCTAGCTCTTTCTGCCTGCGAGCTACCTGCAGACGTTTGCATTTTCGGAGCAGGGCTGCCGAAGGCGCCCGGCACGGACCACCTAAGCTACGTTTGAAGTTTGAGGGTGCAAAACAAGCAAGCAGCCCCAGTCTCTGTGCCTCTGTGCGAGCAGTGCCATGGGCAGATGAGGCTGAGCAACAGCTTTCCAGGCTAGCTCTTTCTGCCTGCGAGCTATCTGCAGACGTTTGCATTTTCGGAGCAGGGCTGCCGAAGGCGCCCGGCACGGACCACCTAAGCTACGTTTGAAGTTTGAGGGTGCAAAACAAGCAAGCAGCCCCAGTCTCTGTGCCTCTGTGCGAGCAGTGCCATGGGCAGATGAGGCTGAGCAACAGCTTTCCAGGCTAGCTCTTTCTGCCTGCGAGCTATCTGCAGACGTTTGCATTTTCGGAGCAGGGCTGCCGGAGGCGCCCGGCACAGACCACCTAAGCTACGTTTGAAGTTTGAGGGGACAAGACAAGCAAGCAGCCCCAGTCTCTGTGCCTCTGTGCGAGCAGTGCCATGGGCAGATGAGGCTGAGCAACAGCTTTCCAGGCTAGCTCTTTCTGCCTGCGAGCTATCTGCAGACGTTTGCATTTTCGGAGCAGGGCTGCCGAAGGCGCCCGGCAAGGACCACCTAAGCTACGTTTGAAGTTTGAGGGTGCAAAACAAGCAAGCAGCCCCAGTCTCTGTGCCTCTGTGCGAGCAGTGCCATGGGCAGATGAGGCTGAGCAACAGCTTTCCAGGCTAGCTCTTTCTGCCTGCGAGCTATCTGCAGACGTTCGCATTTTCGGAGCAGGGCTGCCGGAGGCGCCCGGCACAGACCACCTAAGCTACGTTTGAAGATTCAAGGGGCAAAACAAGCAAGCAGCCCCAGTCTCTGTGCCTCTGTGCGAGCAGTGCCATGGGCAGATGAGGCTGAGCAACAGCTTTCCAGGCTAGCTCTTTCTGCCTGCGAGCTATCTGCAGACGTTTGCATTTTCGGAGCAGGGCTGCCGGAGGCGCCCGGCACGGACCACCTAAGCTACATTTGAAGTTTGAGGGGACAAGACAAGCAAGCAGCCCCAGTCTCTGTGCCTCTGTGCGAGCAGTGCCATGGGCAGATGAGGCTGAGCAACAGCTTTCCAGGCTAGCTCTTTCTGCCTGCGAGCTATCTGCAGACGTTCGCATTTTCGGAGCAGGGCTGCCGGAGGCGCCCGGCACAGACCACCTAAGCTACATTTGAAGTTTGAGGGGACAAGACAAGCAAGCAGCCCCAGTCTCTGTGCCTCTGTGCGAGCAGTGCCATGGGCAGATGAGGCTGAGCAACATCTTTCCAGGCTAGCTCTTTCTGCCTGCGAACTATCTGCAGACGTTCGCATTTTCGGAGCAGGGCTGCCGGAGGCGCCCGGCACAGACCACCTAAGCTACTTTTCAAGACTGAGGGGACAAGACAAGCAAGCAGCCCCAGTCTCTGTGCCTCTGTGCGAGCAGTGCCATGGGCAGATGAGGCTGAGCAACAGCTTTCCAGGCTAGCTCTTTCTGCCTGCGAGCTATCTGCAGACGTTCGCATTTTCGGAGCAGGGCTGCCGGAGGCGCCCGGCACAGACCACCTAAGCTACTTTTGAAGTTTGAGGGGACAAGACAAGCAAGCAGCCCCAGTCTCTGTGCCTCTGTGCGAGCAGTGCCATGGGCAGATGAGGCTGAGCAACAGCTTTCCAGGCTAGCTCTTTCTGCCTGCGAGCTATCTGCAGATGTTCGCATTTTCGGAGCAGGGCTGCCGGAGGCGCCCGGCACGGACCACCTAAGCTACGTTTGAAGTTTGAGGGGACAAGACAAGCAAGCAGCCCCAGTCTCTGTGCCTCTGTGCGAGCAGTGCCATGGGCAGATGAGGCTGAGCAACAGCTTTCCAGGCTAGCTCTTTCTGCCTGCGAGCTATCTGCAGATGTTTGCATTTTCGGAGCAGGGCTGCCGGAGGCGCCCGGCACGGACCACCTAAGCTACTTTTCAAGATTGAGGGGACAAGACAAGCAAGCAGCCCCAGTCAATGTGCCTCTGTGCGAGCAGTGCCATGGGCAGATGAGGCTGAGCAACAGCTTTCCAGGCTAGCTCTTTCTGCCTGCGAGCTATCTGCAGACGTTTGCATTTTCGGGGCAGGGCTGCCGGAGGCACCCGGCACGGACCACCTAAGCTACGTTTGAAGTTTGAGGGGACAAGACAAGCAAGCAGCCCCAGTCTCTGTGCCTCTGTGCGAGCAGTGCCATGGGCAGATGAGGCTGAGCAACAGCTTTCCAGGCTAGCTCTTTCTGCCTGCGAGCTATCTGCAGACGTTTGCATTTTCGGAGCAGGGCTGCCGGAGGCGCCCGGCACAGACCACCTAAGCTACGTTTGAAGTTTGAAGGGACAAGACAAGCAAGCAGCCCCAGTCTCTGTGCCTCTGTGCGAGCAGTGCCATGGGCAGATGAGGCTGAGCAACAGCTTTCCAGGCTAGCTCTTTCTGCCTGCGAGCTATCTGCAGACGTTCGCATTTTCGGAGCAGGGCTGCCGGAGGTGCCCGGCATGGACCACCTAAGCTACGTTTGAAGTTTGAGGGGACAAGACAAGCAAGCAGCCCCAGTCTCTGTGCCTCTGTGCGAGCAGTGCCATGGGCAGATGAGGCTGAGCAACAGCTTTCCAGGCTAGCTCTTTCTGCCTGCCAGCTATCTGCAGACGTTTGCATTTTCGGAGCAGGGCTGCCGGAGGCGCCCGGCACGGACCATCTAAGCTACTTTTCAAGACTGAGGGGACAAGACAAGCAAGCAGCCCCAGTCTCTGTGCCTCTGTGCGAGCAGTGCCATGGGCAGATGAGGCTGAGCAACAGCTTTCCAGGCTAGCTCTTTCTGCCTGCGAGCTATCTGCAGACGTTCGCATTTTCGGAGCAGGGCTGCCGGAGGCACCCGGCACGGACCACCTAAGCTACGTTTGAAGTTTGAGGGGACAAGACAAGCAAGCAGCCCCAGTCTCTGTGCCTCTGTGCGAGCAGTGCCATGGGCAGATGAGGCTGAGCAACAGCTTTCCAGGCTAGCTCTTTCTGCCTGCGAGCTATCTGCAGACGTTCGCATTTTCGGAGCACGGCTGCCGGAGGCACCCGGCACGGACCACCTAAGCTACGTTTGAAGTTTGAGGGGACAAGACAAGCAAGCAGCCCCAGTCTCTGTGCCTCTGTGCGAGCAGTGCCATGGGCAGATGAGGCTGAGCAACAGCTTTCCAGGCTAGCTCTTTCTGCCTGCGAGCTATCTGCAGACGTTCGCATTTTCGGAGCAGGGCTGCCGGAGGCGCCCGGCACAGACCACCTAAGCTACGTTTGAAGTTTGAGGGGCCAAGACAAGCAAGCAGCCCCAGTCTCTGTGCCTCTGTGCGAGCAGTGCCATGGGCAGATGAGGCTGAGCAACAGCTTTCCAGGCTAGCTCTTTCTGCCTGCGAGCTATCTGCAGACGTTCGCATTTTCGGAGCAGGGCTGCCGGAAGCGCCCGGCACGGATCACTTAAGATACGTTTGAAGTTTGAGGGGACAAGACAAGCAAGCAGCCCCAGTCTCTGTGCCTCTGTGCGAGCAGTGCCATGGGCAGATGAGGCTGAGCAACAGCTTTCCAGGCTAGCTCTTTCTGCCTGCGAGCTATCTGCAGACGTTCGCATTTTCGGAGCAGGGCTGCCGGAGGCGCCCGGCACGGACCACCTAAGCTACATTTGAAGTTTGAGGGGACAAGACAAGCAAGCAGCCCCAGTCTCTGTGACTCTGTGCGAGCAGTGCCATGGGCAGATGAGGCTGAGCAACAGCTTTCCAGGCTAGCTCTTTCTGCCTGCGAGCTATCTGCAGACGTTTGCGTTTTCGGAGCAGGGCTGCCGGAGGCACCCGGCACGGACCACCTAAGCTACGTTTGAAGTTTGAGGGGACAAGACAAGCAAGCAGCCCCAGTCTCTGTGACTCTGTGTGAGCAGTGCCATGGGCAGATGAGGCTGAGCAACAGCTTTCCAGGCTAGCTCTTTCTGCCTGCGAGCTATCTGCAGACGTTCGCATTTTCGGAGCAGGGCTGCCGGAGGCGCCCGGCACAGACCACCTAAGCTACGTTTGAAGTTTGAGGGGACAAGACAAGCAAGCAGCCCCAGTCTCTGTGCCTCTGTGTGAGCAGTGCCATGGGCAGATGAGGCTGAGCAACAGCTTTCCAGGCTAGTTCTTTCTGCCTGCCAGCTATCTGCAGACGTTTGCATTTTCGGAGCAGGGCTGCCGGAGGCGCCCGGCACGGACCACCTAAGCTACTTTTCAAGACTGAGGGGACAAGACAAGCAAGCAGCCCCAGTCTCTGTGCCTCTGTGCGAGCAGTGCCATGGGCAGATGAGGCTGAGCAACAGCTTTCCAGGCTAGCTCTTTCTGCCTGCGAGCTATCTGCAGACGTTCGCATTTTCGGAGCAGGGCTGCCGGAAGCGCCCTTCACGGATCACTTAAGCTACGTTTGAAGTTTGAGGGGACAAGACAAGCAAGCAGCCCCAGTCTCTGTGCCTCTGTGCGAGCAGTGCCATGGGCAGATGAGGCTGAGCAACAGCTTTCCAGGCTAGCTCTTTCTGCCTGCGAGCTATCTGCAGACGTTCGCATTTTCGGAGCAGGGCTGCCGGAGGCGCCCGGCACAGACCACCTAAGCTACGTTTGAAGTTTGAGGGGCCAAGACAAGCAAGCAGCCCCAGTCTCTGTGCCTCTGTGCGAGCAGTGCCATGGGCAGATGAGGCTGAGCAACAGCTTTCCAGGCTAGCTCTTTCTGCCTGCGAGCTATCTGCAGACGTTCGCATTTTCGGAGCAGGGCTGCCGGAAGCGCCCGGCACGGATCACTTAAGATACGTTTGAAGTTTGAGGGGACAAGACAAGCAAGCAGCCCCAGTCTCTGTGCCTCTGTGCGAGCAGTGCCATGGGCAGATGAGGCTGAGCAACAGCTTTCCAGGCTAGCTCTTTCTGCCTGCGAGCTATCTGCAGACGTTCGCATTTTCGGAGCAGGGCTGCCGGAGGCGCCCGGCACGGACCACCTAAGCTACATTTGAAGTTTGAGGGGACAAGACAAGCAAGCAGCCCCAGTCTCTGTGCCTCTGTGCGAGCAGTGCCATGGGCAGATGAGGCTGAGCAACAGCTTTCCAGGCTAGCTCTTTCTGCCTGCGAGCTATCTGCAGACGTTTGCGTTTTCGGAGCAGGGCTGCCGGAGGCACCCGGCACGGACCACCTAAGCTACGTTTGAAGTTTGAGGGGACAAGACAAGCAAGCAGCCCCAGTCTCTGTGACTCTGTGTGAGCAGTGCCATGGGCAGATGAGGCTGAGCAACAGCTTTCCAGGCTAGCTCTTTCTGCCTGCGAGCTATCTGCAGACGTTCGCATTTTCGGAGCAGGGCTGCCGGAGGCGCCCGGCACAGACCACCTAAGCTACGTTTGAAGTTTGAGGGGACAAGACAAGCAAGCAGCCCCAGTCTCTGTGCCTCTGTGCGAGCAGTGCCATGGGCAGATGAGGCTGAGCAACAGCTTTCCAGGCTAGCTCTTTCTGCCTGCCAGCTATCTGCAGACGTTCGCATTTTCGGAGCAGGGCTGCCGGAGGCGCCCGGCACAGACCACCTAAGCTACGTTTGAAGTTTGAGGGGACAAGACAAGCAAGCAGCCCCAGTCTCTGTGCCTCTGTGCGAGCAGTGCCATGGGCAGATGAGGCTGAGCAACAGCTTTCCAGGCTAGCTCTTTCTGCCTGCGAGCTATCTGCAGACGTTCGCATTTTCGGAGCAGGGCTGCCGGAGGTGCCCGGCAGGGACCACCTAAGCTACGTTTGAAGTTTGAGGGGACAAGACAAGCAAGCAGCCCCAGTCTCTGTGCCTCTGTGCGAGCAGTGCCATGGGCAGATGAGGCTGAGCAACAGCTTTCCAGGCTAGCTCTTTCTGCCTGCGAGCTATCTGCAGACGTTTGCATTTTCGGAGCAGGGCTGCCGGAGGCGCCCGGCACGGACCACCTAAGCTACGTTTGAAGTTTGAGGGGAAAGACAAGCAAGCAGCCCCAGTCTCTGTGCGAGCAGTGCCATGGGCAGATGAGGCTGAGCAACAGCTTTCCAGGCTAGCTCTTTCTGCCTGCGAGCTATCTGCAGACGTTCGCATTTTCGGAGCAGGGCTGCCGGAGGCACCCGGCACGGACCACCTAAGCTACGTTTGAAGTTTGAGGGGACAAGACAAGCAAGCAGCCCCAGTCTCTGTGCCTCTGTGCGAGCAGTGCCATGGGCAGATGAGGCTGAGCAACAGCTTTCCAGGCTAGCTCTTTCTGCCTGCGAGCTATCTGCAGACGTTCGCTTTTTCGGAGCAGGGCTGCCGGAAGCGCCCGGCACGGATCACTTAAGATACGTTTGAAGTTTGAGGGGACAAGACAAGCAAGCAGCCCCAGTCTCTGTGCCTCTGTGCGAGCAGTGCCATGGGCAGATGAGGCTGAGCAACAGCTTTCCAGGCTAGCTCTTTCTGCCTGCGAGCTATCTGCAGACGTTCGCATTTTCGGAGCAGGGCTGCCGGAGGCGCCCGGCACGGACCACCTAAGCTACATTTGAAGTTTGAGGGGACAAGACAAGCAAGCAGCCCCAGTCTCTGTGCCTCTGTGCGAGCAGTGCCATGGGCAGATGAGGCTGAGCAACAGCTTTCCAGGCTAGCTCTTTCTGCCTGCGAGCTATCTGCAGACATTTGCGTTTTCGGAGCAGGGCTGCCGGAGGCACCCGGCACGGACCACCTAAGCTACGTTTGAAGTTTGAGGGGACAAGACAAGCAAGCAGCCCCAGTCTCTGTGCCTCTGTGCGAGCAGTGCCATGGCCAGATGAGGCTGAGCAACAGCTTTCCAGGCTAGCTCTTTCTGCCTGCGAGCTATCTGCAGACGTTCGCATTTTCGGAGCAGGGCTGCCGGAGGCGCCCAGCACAGACCACCTAAGCTACGTTTGAAGTTTGAGGGGACAAGACAAGCAAGCAGCCCCAGTCTCTGTGCCTCTGTGCGAGCAGTGCCATGGGCAGATGAGGCTGAGCAACAGCTTTCCAGGCTAGCTCTTTCTGCCTGCGAGCTACCTGCAGACGTTTGCATTTTCGGAGCAGGGCTGCCGAAGGCGCCCGGCACGGACCACCTAAGCTACGTTTGAAGTTTGAGGGTGCAAAACAAGCAAGCAGCCCCAGTCTCTGTGCCTCTGTGCGAGCAGTGCCATGGGCAGATGAGGCTGAGCAACAGCTTTCCAGGCTAGCTCTTTCTGCCTGCGAGCTGTCTGCAGACGTTCGCATTTTCGGAGCAGGGCTGCCGGAGGCGCCCGGCACGGACCACCTAAGCTACGTTTGAAGTTTGAGGGTGCAAAACAAGCAAGCAGCCCCAGTCTCTGTGCCTCTGTGCGAGCAGTGCCATGGGCAGATGAGGCTGAGCAACAGCTTTCCAGGCTAGCTCTTTCTGCCTGCGAGCTGTCTGCAGACGTTCGCATTTTCGGAGCAGGGCTGCCGGAGGCGCCCGGCACGGACCACCTAAGATACTTTTCAAGACTGAGGGGACAAGACAAGCAAGCAGCCCCAGTCTCTGTGCCTCAGTGCGAGCAGTGCCATGGGCAGATGAGGCTGAGCAACAGCTTTCCAGGCTAGCTCTTTCTGGCTGCGAGCTATCTGCAGACGTTTGCATTTTCGGAGCAGGGCTGCCGAAGGCGCCCGGCACGGACCACCTAAGCTACGTTTGAAGTTTGAGGGGACAAAACAAGCAAGCAGCCCCAGTCTCTGTGCCTCAGTGCGAGCAGTGCCATGGGCAGATGAGGCTGAGCAACAGCTTTCCAGGCTAGCTCTTTCTGCCTGCGAGCTATCTGCAGACGTTTGCATTTTCGGAGCAGGGCTGCCGGAGGCGCCCGGCACAGACCACCTAAGCTACGTTTGAAGTTTGAGGGGACAAGACAAGCAAGCAGCCCCAGTCTCTGTGCCTCTGTGCGAGCAGTGCCATGGGCAGATGAGGCTGAGCAACAGCTTTCCAGGCTAGCTCTTTCTGCCTGCGAGCTATCTGCAGATGTTCGCATTTTCGGAGCAGGGCTGCCGGAGGCGCCCGGCACAGACCACCTAAGCTACGTTTGAAGTTTGAGGGGACAAGACAAGCAAGCAGCCCCAGTCTCTGTGCCTCTGTGCGAGCAGTGCCATGGGCAGATGAGGCTGAGCAACAGCTTTCCAGGCTAGCTCTTTCTGCCTGCGAGCTATCTGCAGACGTTCGCATTTTCGGAGCAGGGCTGCCGGAAGCGCCCGGCACGGATCACTTAAGATACGTTTGAAGTTTGAGGGGACAAGACAAGCAAGCAGCCCCAGTCTCTGTGCCTCTGTGCGAGCAGTGCCATGGGCAGATGAGGCTGAGCAACAGCTTTCCAGGCTAGCTCTTTCTGCCTGCGAGCTATCTGCAGACGTTTGCATTTTCGGAGCAGGGCTGCCAGAGGCGCCCGGTACAGACCACCTAAGCTACGTTTGAAGTTTGAGGGGACAAGACAAGCAAGCAGCCCCAGTCTCTGTGCCTCTGTGCGAGCAGTGCCATGGGCAGATGAGGCTGAGCAACAGCTTTCCAGGCTAGCTCTTTCTGCCTGCGAGCTATCTGCAGACGTTTGCATTTTCGGAGCAGGGCTGCCAGAGGCGCCCGGCACAGACCACCTAAGCTACGTTTGAAGTTTGAGGGGACAAGACAAGCAAGCAGCCCCAGTCTCTGTGCCTCTGTGCGAGCAGTGCCATGGGCAGATGAGGCTGAGCAACAGCTTTCCAGGCTAGCTCTTTCTGCCTGCGAGCTATCTGCAGACGTTCGCATTTTCGGAGCAGGGCTGCCGGAGGCGCCCGGCACAGACCACCTAAGCTACGTTTGAAGTTTGAGGGGACAAGACAAGCAAGCAGCCCCAGTCTCTGTGCCTCTGTGCGAGCAGTGCCATGGGCAGATGAGGCTGAGCAACAGCTTTCCAGGCTAGCTCTTTCTGGCTGCGAGCTATCTGCAGACGTTCGCATTTTCGGAGCAGGGCTGCCGGAGGCGCCCGGCACAGACCACCTAAGCTACGTTTGAAGTTTGAGGGGACAAGACAAGCAAGCAGCCCCAGTCTCTGTGCCTCTGTGCGAGCAGTGCCATGGGCAGATGAGGCTGAGCAACAGCTTTCCAGGCTAGCTCTTTCTGCCTGCGAGCTATCTGCAGACGTTCGCATTTTCGGAGCAGGGCTGCCGGAAGCGCCCGGCACGGATCACTTAAGATACGTTTGAAGTTTGAGGGGACAAGACAAGCAAGCAGCCCCAGTCTCTGTGCCTCTGTGCGAGCAGTGCCATGGGCAGATGAGGCTGAGCAACAGCTTTCCAGGCTAGCTCTTTCTGCCTGCGAGCTATCTGCAGACGTTTGCGTTTTCGGAGCAGGGCTGCCGGAGGCACCCGGCACGGACCACCTAAGCTACGTTTGAAGTTTGAGGGGACAAGACAAGCAAGCAGCCCCAGTCTCTGTGCCTCTGTGCGAGCAGTGCCATGGGCAGATGAGGCTGAGCAACAGCTTTCCAGGCTAGCTCTTTCTGCCTGCGAGCTATCTGCAGACGTTTGCGTTTTCGGAGCAGGGCTGCCGGAGGCACCCGGCACGGACCACCTAAGCTACGTTTGAAGTTTGAGGGGACAAGACAAGCAAGCAGCCCCAGTCTCTGTGCCTCTGTGCGAGCAGTGCCATGGGCAGATGAGGCTGAGCAACAGCTTTCCAGGCTAGCTCTTTCTGCCTGCGAGCTATCTGCAGACGTTCGCATTTTCGGAGAAGGGCTGCCGGAGGCGCCCGGCACAGACCACCTAAGCTACGTTTGAAGTTTGAGGGGACAAGACAAGCAAGCAGCCCCAGTCTCTGTGCCTCTGTGCGAGCAGTGCCATGGGCAGATGAGGCTGAGCAACAGCTTTCCAGGCTAGCTCTTTCTGCCTGCGAGCTATCTGCAGACGTTCGCATTTTCGGAGCAGGGCTGCCGGAAGCGCCCGGCACGGATCACTTAAGATACGTTTGAAGTTTGAGGGGACAAGACAAGCAAGCAGCCCCAGTCTCTGTGCCTCTGCGCGAGCAGTGTCATGGGCAGATGAGGCTGAGCAACACCTTTCCAGGCTAGCTCTTTCTGCCTGCGAGCTATCTGCAGACGTTTGCATTTTCGGAGCAGGGCTGCCGGAGGCACCCGGCACGGACCACCTAAGCTACGTTTGAAGTCTGAGGGGACAAGACAAGCAAGCAGCCCCAGTCTCTGTGCCTCTGTGCGAGCAGTGCCATGGCCAGATGAGGCTGAGCAACAGCTTTCCAGGCTAGCTCTTTCTGCCTGCGAGCTATCTGCAGACGTTTGCGTTTTCGGAGCAGGGCTGCCGGAGGTACCCGCCACGGACCACCTAAGCTACGTTTGAAGTTTGAGGGGACAAGACAAGCAAGCAGCCCCAGTCTCTGTGCCTCTGTGCGAGCAGTGCCATGGGCAGATGAGGCTGAGCAACAGCTTTCCAGGCTAGCTCTTTCTGCCTGCGAGCTATCTGCAGACGTTTGCGTTTTCGGAGCAGGGCTGCCGGAGGCACCCGGCACGGACCACCTAAGCTACGTTTGAAGTTTGAGGGGACAAGACAAGCAAGCAGCCCCAGTCTCTGTGCCTCTGTGCGAGCAGTGCCATGGGCAGATGAGGCTGAGCAACAGCTTTCCAGGCTAGCTCTTTCTGCCTGCGAGCTATCTGCAGACGTTCGCATTTTCGGAGCAGGGCTGCCGGAGGCGTCCGGCACGGACCACCTAAGCTACATTTGAAGTTTGAGGGGACAAGACAAGCAAGCAGCCCCAGTCTCTGTGCCTCTGTGCGAGCAGTGCCATGGGCAGATGAGGCTGAGCAACAGCTTTCCAGGCTAGCTCTTTCTGCCTGCGAGCTATCTGCAGACGTTTGCGTTTTCGGAGCAGGGCTGCCGGAGGCACCCGGCACGGACCACCTAAGCTACGTTTGAAGTTTGAGGGGACAAGACAAGCAAGCAGCCCCAGTCTCTGTGCCTCTGTGCGAGCAGTGCCATGGCCAGATGAGGCTGAGCAACAGCTTTCCAGGCTAGCTCTTTCTGCCTGCGAGCTATCTGCAGACGTTTGCATTTTTGGAGCAGGGTTGCCGGAGGCGCCCGGCACAGACCACCTAAGCTACGTTTGAAGTTTGAGGGGACAAGACAAGCAAGCAGCCCCAGTCTCTGTGCCTCTGTGCGAGCAGTGCCATGGGCAGATGAGGCTGAGCAACAGCTTTCCAGGCTAGCTCTTTCTGCCTGCGAGCTATCTGCAGACGTTTGCATTTTCGGAGCAGGGCTGCCGGAAGCGCCCGGCACGGATCACTTAAGATACGTTTGAAGTTTGAGGGGACAAGACAAGCAAGCAGCCCCAGTCTCTGTGCCTCTGTGAGAGCAGTGCCATGGGCAGATGAGGCTGAGCAACAGCTTTCCAGGCTAGCTCTTTCTGCCTGCGAGCTATCTGCAGACGTTTGCATTTTCGGAGCAGGGCTGCCGGAGGCGCCCGGCACAGACCACCTAAGCTACGTTTGAAGTTTGAGGGGACAAGACAAGCAAGCAGCCCCAGTCTCTGTGCCTCTGTGCGAGCAGTGCCATGGGCAGATGAGGCTGAGCAACAGCTTTCCAGGCTAGCTCTTTCTGCCTGCGAGCTATCTGCAGACGTTTGCATTTTCGGAGCAGGGCTGCCGGAGGTGCCCGGCACGGACCACCTAAGCTACGTTTGAAGTTTGAGGGGACAAGACAAGCAAGCAGCCCCAGTCTCTGTGCCTCTGTGCGAGCAGTGCCATGGCCAGATGAGGCTGAGCAACAGCTTTCCAGGCTAGCTCTTTCTGCCTGCGAGCTATCTGCAGACGTTCGCATTTTCGGAGAAGGGCTGCCGGAGGCGCCCGGCACAGACCACCTAAGCTACGTTTGAAGTTTGAGGGGACAAGACAAGCAAGCAGCCCCAGTCTCTGTGCCTCTGTGCGAGCAGTGCCATGGGCAGATGAGGCTGAGCAACAGCTTTCCAGGCTAGCTCTTTCTGCCTGCGAGCTATCTGCAGACGTTCGCATTTTCGGAGCAGGGCTGCCGGAAGCGCCCGGCACGGATCACTTAAGATACGTTTGAAGTTTGAGGGGACAAGACAAGCAAGCAGCCCCAGTCTCTGTGCCTCTGCGCGAGCAGTGTCATGGGCAGATGAGGCTGAGCAACACCTTTCCAGGCTAGCTCTTTCTGCCTGCGAGCTATCTGCAGACGTTTGCATTTTCGGAGCAGGGCTGCCGGAGGCACCCGGCACGGACCACCTAAGCTTCGTTTGAAGTCTGAGGGGACAAGACAAGCAAGCAGCCCCAGTCTCTGTGCCTCTGTGCGAGCAGTGCCATGGCCAGATGAGGCTGAGCAACAGCTTTCCAGGCTAGCTCTTTCTGCCTGCGAGCTATCTGCAGACGTTTGCGTTTTCGGAGCAGGGCTGCCGGAGGTACCCGCCACGGACCACCTAAGCTACGTTTGAAGTTTGAGGGGACAAGACAAGCAAGCAGCCCCAGTCTCTGTGCCTCTGTGCGAGCAGTGCCATGGGCAGATGAGGCTGAGCAACAGCTTTCCAGGCTAGCTCTTTCTGCCTGCGAGCTATCTGCAGACGTTTGCGTTTTCGGAGCAGGGCTGCCGGAGGCACCCGGCACGGACCACCTAAGCTACGTTTGAAGTTTGAGGGGACAAGACAAGCAAGCAGCCCCAGTCTCTGTGCCTCTGTGCGAGCAGTGCCATGGGCAGATGAGGCTGAGCAACAGCTTTCCAGGCTAGCTCTTTCTGCCTGCGAGCTATCTGCAGACGTTCGCATTTTCGGAGCAGGGCTGCCGGAGGCGCCCGGCACGGACCACCTAAGCTACATTTGAAGTTTGAGGGGACAAGACAAGCAAGCAGCCCCAGTCTCTGTGCCTCTGTGCGAGCAGTGCCATGGGCAGATGAGGCTGAGCAACAGCTTTCCAGGCTAGCTCTTTCTGCCTGCGAGCTATCTGCAGACGTTTGCGTTTTCGGAGCAGGGCTGCCGGAGGCACCCGGCACGGACCACCTAAGCTACGTTTGAAGTTTGAGGGGACAAGACAAGCAAGCAGCCCCAGTCTCTGTGCCTCTGTGCGAGCAGTGCCATGGGCAGATGAGGCTGAGCAACAGCTTTCCAGGCTAGCTCTTTCTGCCTGCGAGCTATCTGCAGACGTTTGCATTTTTGGAGCAGGGCTGCCGGAGGCGCGCGGCACAGACCACCTAAGCTACGTTTGAAGTTTGAGGGGACAAGACAAGCAAGCAGCCCCAGTCTCTGTGCCTCTGTGCGAGCAGTGCCATGGGCAGATGAGGCTGAGCAACAGCTTTCCAGGCTAGCTCTTTCTGCCTGCGAGCTATCTGCAGACGTTTGCATTTTCGGAGCAGGGCTGCCGGAAGCGCCCGGCACGGATCACTTAAGATACGTTTGAAGTTTGAGGGGACAAGACAAGCAAGCAGCCCCAGTCTCTGTGCCTCTGTGCGAGCAGTGCCATGGGCAGATGAGGCTGAGCAACAGCTTTCCAGGCTAGCTCTTTCTGCCTGCGAGCTATCTGCAGACGTTTGCATTTTCGGAGCAGGGCTGCCGGAGGCGCCCGGCACAGACCACCTAAGCTACGTTTGAAGTTTGAGGGGACAAGACAAGCAAGCAGCCCCAGTCTCTGTGCCTCTGTGCGAGCAGTGCCATGGCCAGATGAGGCTGAGCAACAGCTTTCCAGGCTAGCTCTTTCTGCCTGCGAGCTATCTGCAGACGTTTGCATTTTCGGAGCAGGGCTGCCGGAGGCGCCCGGCACGGACCACCTAAGCTACGTTTGAAGTTTGAGGGGACAAGACAAGCAAGCAGCCCCAGTCTCTGTGCCTCTGTGCGAGCAGTGCCATGGGCAGATGAGGCTGAGCAACAGCTTTCCAGGCTAGCTCTTTCTGCCTGCGAGCTATCTGCAGACGTTTGCATTTTCGGAGCAGGGCTGCCAGAGGCGCCCGGCACAGACCACCTAAGATACGTTTGAAGTTTGAGGGGACAAGACAAGCAAGCAGCCCCAGTCTCTGTGCCTCTGTGCGAGCAGTGCCATGGGCAGATGAGGCTGAGCAACAGCTTTCCAGGCTAGCTCTTTCTGCCTGCGAGCTATCTGCAGACGTTCGCATTTTCGGAGCAGGGCTGCCGGAGGCGCCCGGCACGGACCACCTAAGCTACATTTGAAGTTTGAGGGGACAAGACAAGCAAGCAGCCCCAGTCTCTGTGCCTCTGTGCGAGCAGTGCCATGGGCAGATGAGGCTGAGCAACAGCTTTCCAGGCTAGCTCTTTCTGCCTGCGAGCTATCTGCAGACGTTTGCGTTTTCGGAGCAGGGCTGCCGGAGGCACCCGGCACGGACCACCTAAGCTACGTTTGAAGTTTGAGGGGACAAGACAAGCAAGCAGCCCCAGTCTCTGTGACTCTGTGCGAGCAGTGCCATGGCCAGATGAGGCTGAGCAACAGCTTTCCAGGCTAGCTCTTTCTGCCTGCGAGCTATCTGCAGACGTTTGCATTTTCGGAGCAGGGCTGCCGGAGGCGCCCAGCACAGACCACCTAAGCTACGTTTGAAGTTTGAGGGTGCAAAACAAGCAAGCAGCCCCAGTCTCTGTGCCTCTGTGCGAGCAGTGCCATGGGCAGATGAGGCTGAGCAACAGCTTTCCAGGCTAGCTCTTTCTGCCTGCGAGCTACCTGCAGACGTTTGCATTTTCGGAGCAGGGCTGCCGAAGGCGCCCGGCATGGACCACCTAAGCTACGTTTGCAGTTTGAGGGTGCAAAACAAGCAAGCAGCCCCAGTCTCTGTGCCTCTGTGCGAGCAGTGCCATGGGCAGATGAGGCTGAGCAACAGCTTTCCAGGCTAGCTCTTTCTGCCTGCGAGCTATCTGCAGACGTTTGCATTTTCGGAGCAGGGCTGCCGGAGGCGCCCGGCACGGACCACCTAAGCTACGTTTGAAGTTTGAGGGGACAAGACAAGCAAGCAGCCCCAGTCTCTGTGCCTCTGTGCGAGCAGTGCCATGGGCAGATGAGGCTGAGCAACAGCTTTCCAGGCTAGCTCTTTCTGCCTGCAAGCTATCTGCAGACGTTCGCATTTTCGGAGCAGGGCTGCCGGATGCACCCGGCACGGACCACCTAATCTACATTTGAAGTTTGAGGGGACAAGACAAGCAAGCAGCCCCAGTCTCTGTGCCTCTGTGCGAGCAGTGCCATGGGCAGATGAGGCTGAGCAGCAGCTTTCCAGGCTAGCTCTTTCTGCCTGCGAGCTGTCTGCAGACGTTTGCATTTTCGGAGCAGGGCTGCCGGAGGCGCCCGGCACGGACCACCTAAGCTACGTTTGAAGTTTGAGGGGACAAGACAAGCAAGCAGCCCCAGTCTCTGTGCCTCTGTGCGAGCAGTGCCATGGGCAGATGAGGCTGAGCAACAGCTTTCCAGGCTAGCTCTTTCTGCCTGCGAGCTATCTGCAGACGTTCGCATTTTCGGAGCAGGGCTGCCGAAGGCGCCCGGCACGGACCACCTAAGCTACGTTTGAAGTTTGAGGGTGCAAAACAAGCAAGCAGCCCCAGTCTCTGTGCCTCTGTGCGAGCAGTGCCATGGGCAGATGAGGCTGAGCAACAGCTTTCCAGGCTAGCTCTTTCTGCCTGCGAGCTATCTGCAGACGTTCGCATTTTCGGAGCAGGGCTGCCGGAGGCGCCCGGCACAGACCACCTAAGCTACGTTTGATTTTTGAGGGGACAAGACAAGCAAGCAGTCCCAGTCTCTGTGCCTCTGTGCGAGCAGTGCCATGGGCAGATGAGGCTGAGCAACAGCTTTCCAGGCTAGCTCTTTCTGCCTGCGAGCTATCTGCAGACGTTTGCATTTTCGGAGCAGGGCTGCCGAAGGCGCCCGGCAAGGACCACCTAAGCTACGTTTGAAGTTTAAGAGTGCAAAACAAGCAAGCAGCCCCAGTCTCTGTGCCTCTGTGCGAGCAGTGCCATGGGCAGATGAGGCTGAGCAACAGCTTTCCAGGCTAGCTCTTTCTGCCTGCGAGCTATCTGCAGACGTTCGCATTTTCGGAGCAGGGCTGCCGGAGGCGCCCGGCACAGACCACCTAAGCTACGTTTGAAGTTTGAGAGGACAAGACAAGCAAGCAGCCCCAGTCTCTGTGCCTCTGTGCGAGCAGTGCCATGGGCAGATGAGGCTGAGCAACAGCTTTCCAGGCTAGCTCTTTCTGCCTGCGAACTATCTGCAGACGTTCGCATTTTCGGAGCAGGGCTGCCGGAGGCGCCCGGCACGGACCACCTAAGCTACTATTCAAGATTGAGGGGACAAGACAAGCAAGCAGCCCCAGTCAATGTGCCTCTGTGCGAGCAGTGCCATGGGCAGATGAGGCTGAGCAACAGCTTTCCAGGCTAGCTCTTTCTGCCTGCGAGCTATCTGCAGACGTTTGCATTTTCGGAGCAGGGCTGCCGAAGGCGCCCGGCACGGACCACCTAAGCTACGTTTGAAGTTTGAGGGTGCAAAACAAGCAAGCAGCCCCAGTCTCTGTGCCTCTGTGCGAGCAGTGCCATGGGCAGATGAGGCTGAGCAACAGCTTTCCAGGCTAGCTCTTTCTGCCTGCGAGCTATCTGCAGACGTTCGCATTTTCGGAGCAGGGCTGCCGGAGGCGCCCGGCACAGACCACCTAAGCTACATTTGAAGTTTGAGGGGACAAGACAAGCATGCAGCCCCAGTCTCTGTGCCTCTGTGCGAGCAGTGCCATGGGCAGATGAGGCTGAGCAACAGCTTTCCAGGCTAGCTCTTTCTGCCTGCGAACTATCTGCAGACGTTCGCATTTTCGGAGCAGGGCTGCCGGAGGCGCCCGGCACAGACCACCTAAGCTACGTTTGAAGTTTGAGGGGACAAGACAAGCAAGCAGCCCCAGTCTCTGTGCCTCTGTGCGAGCAGTGCCATGGGCAGATGAGGCTGAGCAACAGCTTTCCAGGCTAGCTCTTTCTGCCTGCGAGCTATCTGCAGACGTTCGCATTTTCGGAGCAGGGCTTCCGGAGGCGCCCGGCACAGACCACCTAAGCTACGTTTGAAGTTTGAGGGGACAAGACAAGCAAGCAGCCCCAGTCAATGTGCCTCTGTGCGAGCAGTGCCATGGCCAGATGAGGCTGAGCAACAGCTTTCCAGGCTAGCTCTTTCTGCCTGCGAGCTATCTGCAGATGTTTGCATTTTCGGAGCAGGGCTGCCGGAGGCGCCCGGCACGGACCACCTAAGCTACTATTCAAGATTGAGGGGACAAGACAAGCAAGCAGCCCCAGTCAATGTGCCTCTGTGCGAGCAGTGCCATGGGCAGATGAGGCTGAGCAACAGCTTTCCAGGCTAGCTCTTTCTGCCTGCGAGCTATCTGCAGACGTTTGCATTTTCGGAGCAGGGCTGCCGAAGGCGCCCGGCACGGACCACCTAAGCTACGTTTGAAGTTTGAGGGTGCAAAACAAGCAAGCAGCCCCAGTCTCTGTGCCTCTGTGCGAGCAGTGCCATGGGCAGATGAGGCTGAGCAACAGCTTTCCAGGCTAGCTCTTTCTGCCTGCGAGCTATCTGCAGACGTTCGCATTTTTGGAGCAGGGCTGCCGGAGGCGCCCGGCACAGACCACCTAAGCTACGTTTGAAGTTTGAGGGGACAAGACAAGCAAGCAGCCCCAGTCTCTGTGCCTCTGTGCGAGCAGTGCCATGGGCAGATGAGGCTGAGCAACAGCTTTCCAGGCTAGCTCTTTCTGCCTGCGAGCTATCTGCAGACGTTCGCATTTTCGGAGCAGGGCTGCCGGAGGCGCCCGACACAGACCACCTAAGCTACGTTTGAAGTTTGAGGGGACAAGACAAGCAAGCAGCCCCAGTCTCTGTGCCTCTGTGCGAGCAGTGCCATGGGCAGATGAGGCTGAGCAACAGCTTTCCAGGCTAGCTCTTTCTGCCTGCGAGCTATCTGCAGATGTTTGCATTTTCGGAGCAGGGCTGCCGGAGGCGCCCGGCACGGACCACCTAAGCTACTATTCAAGATTGAGGGGACAAGACAAGCAAGCAGCCCCAGTCAATGTGCCTCTGTGCGAGCAGTGCCATGGGCAGATGAGGCTGAGCAACAGCTTTCCAGGCTAGCTCTTTCTGCCTGCGAGCTATCTGCAGACGTTTGCATTTTCGGAGCAGGGCTGCCGAAGGCGCCCGGCACGGACCACCTAAGCTACGTTTGAAGTTTGAGGGTGCAAAACAAGCAAGCAGCCCCAGTCTCTGTGCCTCTGTGCGAGCAGTGCCATGGGCAGATGAGGCTGAGCAACAGCTTTCCAGGCTAGCTCTTTCTGCCTGCGAGCTATCTGCAGACGTTCGCATTTTCGGAGCAGGGCTGCCGGAGGCGCCCGGCACGGACCACCTAAGCTACATTTGAAGTTTGAGGGGACAAGACAAGCAAGCAGCCCCAGTCTCTGTGCCTCTGTGCGAGCAGTGCCATGGGCAGATGAGGCTGAGCAACAGCTTTCCAGGCTAGCTCATTCTGGCTGCGAGCTATCTGCAGACGTTCGCATTTTCGGAGCAGGGCTGCCGGAAGCGCCCGGCATGGACCACCTAAGCTACGTTTGAAGTTTGAGGGGACAAGACAAGCAAGCAGCCCCAGTCTCTGTGCCTCTGTGCGAGCAGTGCCATGGGCAGATGAGGCTGAGCAACAGCTTTCCAGGCTAGCTCTTTCTGCCTGCGAGCTATCTGCAGACGTTCGCGTTTTCGGAGCAGGGCTGCCGGAGGCGCCCGGCACGGACCAACTAAGCTACGTTTGAAGTTTTAGGGGGCAAGACAAGCAAGCAGCCCCAGTCTCTGTGCCTCTGTGCGAGCAGTGCCATGGGCAGATGAGGCTGAGCAACAGCTTTCCAGGCTAGCTCTTTCTGCCTGCGAGCTATCTGCAGACGTTTGCATTTTCGGAGCAGGGCTGCCGGAGGCGCCTGGCACAGACCACCTAAGCTACGTTTGAAGTTTGAGGGGACAAGACAAGCAAGCAGCCCCAGTCTCTGTGCCTCTGTGCGAGCAGTGCCATGGGCAGATGAGGCTGAGCAACAGCTTTCCAGGCTAGCTCTTTCTGCCTGCGAGCTATCTGCAGACGTTCGCATTTTCGGAGCAGCGCTGCCGGAGGCGCCCGGCACGGACCACCTAAGCTACATTTGAAGTTTGAGGGGACAAGACAAGCAAGCAGCCCCAGTCTCTGTGCCTCTGTGCGAGCAGTGCCATGGGCAGATGAGGCTGAGCAACAGCTTTCCAGGCTAGCTCTTTCTGCCTGCGAGCTATCTGCAGACGTTTGCGTTTTCGGAGCAGGGCTGCCGGAGGCACCCGGCACGGACCACCTAAGCTACGTTTGAAGTTTGAGGGGACAAGACAAGCAAGCAGCCCCAGTCTCTGTGCCTCTGTGCGAGCAGTGCCATGGGCAGATGAGGCTGAGCAACAGCTTTCCAGGCTAGCTCTTTCTGCCTGCGAGCTATCTGCAGACGTTCGCATTTTCGGAGCAGGGCTGCCGGAGGCGCCCGGCACAGACCACCTAAGCTACGTTTCAAGTTTGAGGGTGCAAAACAAGCAAGCAGCCCCAGTCTCTGTGCCTCTGTGCGAGCAGTGCCATGGGCAGATGAGGCTGAGCAACAGCTTTCCAGGCTAGCTCTTTCTGCCTGCGAGCTATCTGCAGACGTTCGCATTTTCGGAGCAGGGCTGCCGGAGGCGCCCGGCACGGACCACCTAAGCTACTATTCAAGATTGAGGGGACAAGACAAGCAAGCAGCCCCAGTCAATGTGCCTCTGTGCGAGCAGTGCCATGGGCAGATGAGGCTGAGCAACAGCTTTCCAGGCTAGCTCTTTCTGCCTGCGAGCTATCTGCAGACGTTTGCATTTTCGGAGCAGGGCTGCCGAAGGCGCCCGGCACGGACCACCTAAGCTACGTTTGAAGTTTGAGGGTGCAAAACAAGCAAGCAGCCCCAGTCTCTGTGCCTCTGTGCGAGCAGTGCCATGGGCAGATGAGGCTGAGCAACAGCTTTCCAGGCTAGCTCTTTCTGCCTGCGAGCTATCTGCAGACGTTCGCATTTTCGGAGCAGGGCTGCCGGAGGCGCCCGGCACGGACCACCTAAGCTACATTTGAAGTTTGAGGGGACAAGACAAGCAAGCAGCCCCAGTCTCTGTGCCTCTGTGCGAGCAGTGCCATGGGCAGATGAGGCTGAGCAACAGCTTTCCAGGCTAGCTCATTCTGGCTGCGAGCTATCTGCAGACGTTCGCATTTTCGGAGCAGGGCTGCCGGAAGCGCCCGGCATGGACCACCTAAGCTACGTTTGAAGTTTGAGGGGACAAGACAAGCAAGCAGCCCCAGTCTCTGTGCCTCTGTGCGAGCAGTGCCATGGGCAGATGAGGCTGAGCAACAGCTTTCCAGGCTAGCTCTTTCTGCCTGCGAGCTATCTGCAGACGTTCGCGTTTTCGGAGCAGGGCTGCCGGAGGCGCCCGGCACGGACCAACTAAGCTACGTTTGAAGGTTTAGGGGGCAAGACAAGCAAGCAGCCCCAGTCTCTGTGCCTCTGTGCGAGCAGTGCCATGGGCAGATGAGGCTGAGCAACAGCTTTCCAGGCTAGCTCTTTCTGCCTGCGAGCTATCTGCAGACGTTTGCATTTTCGGAGCAGGGCTGCCGGAGGCGCCCGGCACAGACCACCTAAGCTACGTTTGAAGTTTGAGGGGACAAGACAAGCAAGCAGCCCCAGTCTCTGTGCCTCTGTGCGAGCAGTGCCATGGGCAGATGAGGCTGAGCAACAGCTTTCCAGGCTAGCTCTTTCTGCCTGCGAGCTATCTGCAGACGTTCGCATTTTCGGAGCAGCGCTGCCGGAGGCGCCCGGCACGGACCACCTAAGCTACATTTGAAGTTTGAGGGGACAAGACAAGCAAGCAGCCCCAGTCTCTGTGCCTCTGTGCGAGCAGTGCCATGGGCAGATGAGGCTGAGCAACAGCTTTCCAGGCTAGCTCTTTCTGCCTGCGAGCTATCTGCAGACGTTTGCGTTTTCGGAGCAGGGCTGCCGGAGGCACCCGGCACGGACCACCTAAGCTACGTTTGAAGTTTGAGGGGACAAGACAAGCAAGCAGCCCCAGTCTCTGTGCCTCTGTGCGAGCAGTGCCATGGGCAGATGAGGCTGAGCAACAGCTTTCCAGGCTAGCTCTTTCTGCCTGCGAACTATCTGCAGACGTTCGCATTTTCGGAGCAGGGCTGCCGGAGGCGCCCGGCACAGACCACCTAAGCTACGTTTCAAGTTTGAGGGTGCAAAACAAGCAAGCAGCCCCAGTCTCTGTGCCTCTGTGCGAGCAGTGCCATGGGCAGATGAGGCTGAGCAACAGCTTTCCAGGCTAGCTCTTTCTGCCTGCGAGCTATCTGCAGACGTTCGCATTTTCGGAGCAGGGCTGCCGGAGGCGCCCGGCACGGACCACCTAAGCTACGTTTGAAGTTTGAGGGGACAAGACAAGCAAGCAGCCCCAGTCTCTGTGCCTCTGTGCGAGCAGTGCCATGGGCAGATGAGGCTGAGCAACAGCTTTCCAGGCTAGCTCTTTCTGCCTGCGAGCTATCTGCAGACGTTCGCATTTTCGGAGCAGGGCTGCCGGAAGCGCCCGGCACGGAGCACTTAAGATACGTTTGAAGTTTGAGGGGACAAGACAAGCAAGCAGCCCCAGTCTCTGTGCCTCTGTGCGAGCAGTGCCATGGGCAGATGAGGCTGAGCAACAGCTTTCCAGGCTAGCTCTTTCTGCCTGCGAGCTATCTGCAGACGTTTGCATTTTCGGAGCAGGGCTGCTGGAGGCGCCTGGCACGGACCACCTAAGCTACGTTTGAAGTTTGAGGGGACAAGACAAGCAAGCAGCCCCAGTCTCTGTGCCTCTGTGCGAGCAGTGCCATGGGCAGATGAGGCTGAGCAACAGCTTTCCAGGCTAGCTCATTCTGGCTGCGAGCTATCTGCAGACGTTCGCATTTTCGGAGCAGGGCTGCCGGAAGCGCCCGGCATGGACCACCTAAGCTACGTTTGAAGTTTGAGGGGACAAGACAAGCAAGCAGCCCCAGTCTCTGTGCCTCTGTGCGAGCAGTGCCATGGGCAGATGAGGCTGAGCAACAGCTTTCCAGGCTAGCTCTTTCTGCCTGCGAGCTATCTGCAGACGTTCGCGTTTTCGGAGCAGGGCTGCCGGAGGCGCCCGGCACGGACCAACTAAGCTACGTTTGAAGGTTTAGGGGGCAAGACAAGCAAGCAGCCCCAGTCTCTGTGCCTCTGTGCGAGCAGTGCCATGGGCAGATGAGGCTGAGCAACAGCTTTCCAGGCTAGCTCTTTCTGCCTGCGAGCTATCTGCAGACGTTTGCATTTTCGGAGCAGGGCTGCCGGAGGCGCCCGGCACAGACCACCTAAGCTACGTTTGAAGTTTGAGGGGACAAGACAAGCAAGCAGCCCCAGTCTCTGTGCCTCTGTGCGAGCAGTGCCATGGGCAGATGAGGCTGAGCAACAGCTTTCCAGGCTAGCTCTTTCTGCCTGCGAGCTATCTGCAGACGTTCGCATTTTCGGAGCAGCGCTGCCGGAGGCGCCCGGCACGGACCACCTAAGCTACATTTGAAGTTTGAGGGGACAAGACAAGCAAGCAGCCCCAGTCTCTGTGCCTCTGTGCGAGCAGTGCCATGGGCAGATGAGGCTGAGCAACAGCTTTCCAGGCTAGCTCTTTCTGCCTGCGAGCTATCTGCAGACGTTTGCGTTTTCGGAGCAGGGCTGCCGGAGGCACCCGGCACGGACCACCTAAGCTACGTTTGAAGTTTGAGGGGACAAGACAAGCAAGCAGCCCCAGTCTCTGTGCCTCTGTGCGAGCAGTGCCATGGGCAGATGAGGCTGAGCAACAGCTTTCCAGGCTAGCTCTTTCTGCCTGCGAGCTATCTGCAGACGTTTGCATTTTCGGAGCAGGGCTGCCGGAGGCGCCCGGCACAGACCACCTAAGCTACGTTTCAAGTTTGAGGGTGCAAAACAAGCAAGCAGCCCCAGTCTCTGTGCCTCTGTGCGAGCAGTGCCATGGGCAGATGAGGCTGAGCAACAGCTTTCCAGGCTAGCTCTTTCTGCCTGCGAGCTATCTGCAGACGTTCGCATTTTCGGAGCAGGGCTGCCGGAGGCGCCCGGCACGGACCACCTAAGCTACGTTTGAAGTTTGAGGGGACAAGACAAGCAAGCAGCCCCAGTCTCTGTGCCTCTGTGCGAGCAGTGCCATGGGCAGATGAGGCTGAGCAACAGCTTTCCAGGCTAGCTCTTTCTGCCTGCGAGCTATCTGCAGACGTTCGCATTTTCGGAGCAGGGCTGCCGGAAGCGCCCGGCACGGAGCACTTAAGATACGTTTGAAGTTTGAGGGGACAAGACAAGCAAGCAGCCCCAGTCTCTGTGCCTCTGTGCGAGCAGTGCCATGGGCAGATGAGGCTGAGCAACAGCTTTCCAGGCTAGCTCTTTCTGCCTGCGAGCTATCTGCAGACGTTTGCATTTTCGGAGCAGGGCTGCTGGAGGCGCCTGGCACGGACCACCTAAGCTACGTTTGAAGTTTGAGGGGACAAGACAAGCAAGCAGCCCCAGTCTCTGTGCCTCTGTGTGAGCAGTGCCATGGGCAGATGATGCTGAGCAACAGCTTTCCAGGCTAGCTCTTTCTGGCTGCGAGCTATCTGCAGACGTTTGCATTTTCGGAGCAGGGCTGCCAGAGGCGCCCGGCACAGACCACCTAAGATACGTTTGAAGTTTGAGGGGACAAGACAAGCAAGCAGCCCCAGTCTCTGTGCCTCTGTGCGAGCAGTGCCATGGGCAGATGAGGCTGAGCAACAGCTTTCCAGGCTAGCTCTTTCTGCCTGCGAGCTATCTGCAGACGTTCGCATTTTTGGAGCAGGGCTGCCGGAGGCGCCCGGCACGGACCACCTAAGCTACATTTGAAGTTTGAGGGGACAAGACAAGCAAGCAGCCCCAGTCTCTGTGCCTCTGTGCGAGCAGTGCCATGGGCAGATGAGGCTGAGCAACAGCTTTCCAGGCTAGCTCTTTCTGCCTGCGAGCTATCTGCAGACGTTTGCGTTTTAGGAGCAGGGCTGCCGGAGGCACCCGGCACGGACCACCTAAGCTACGTTTGAAGTTTGAGGGGACAAGACAAGCAAGCAGCCCCAGTCTCTGTGCCTCTGTGCGAGCAGTGCCATGGGCAGATGAGGCTGAGCAACAGCTTTCCAGGCTAGCTCTTTCTGCCTGCGAGCTATCTGCAGACGTTTGCGTTTTCGGAGCAGGGCTGCCGGAGGCACCCGCCACGGACAACCTAAGCTACGTTTGAAGTTTGAGGGGACAAGACAAGCAAGCAGCCCCAGTCTCTGTGCCTCTGTGCGAGCAGTGCCATGGGCAGATGAGGCTGAGCAACAGCTTTCCAGGCTAGCTCTTTCTGCCTGCGAGCTATCTGCAGACGTTTGCGTTTTAGGAGCAGGGCTGCCGGAGGCACCCGGCACGGACCACCTAAGCTACGTTTGAAGTTTGAGGGGACAAGACAAGCAAGCAGCCCCAGTCTCTGTGCCTCTGTGCGAGCAGTGCCATGGGCAGATGAGGCTGAGCAACAGCTTTCCAGGCTAGCTCTTTCTGCCTGCGTGCTATCTGCAGACGTTCGCATTTTCGGAGCAGGGCTGCCGGACGCGCCCGGCACGGACCACCTAAGCTACGTTTGAAGTTTAAGAGTGCAAAACAAGCAAGCAGCCCCAGTCTCTGTGCCTCTGTGCGAGCAGTGCCATGGGCAGATGAGGCTGAGCAACAGCTTTCCAGGCTAGCTCTTTCTGCCTGCGAGCTATCTGCAGACGTTTGCATTTTCGGAGCAGGGCTGCCGGAGGCACCCGGCACGGACCACCTAAGCTACGTTTGAAGTTTGAGGGGACAAGACAAGCAAGCAGCCCCAGTCTCTGTGCCTCTGTGCGAGCAGTGCCATGGCCAGATGAGGCTGAGCAACAGCTTTCCAGGCTAGCTCTTTCTGCCTGAGAGCTATCTGCAGACGTTTGCATTTTTGGAGCAGGGCTGCCGGAGGCGCCCGGCACAGACCACCTAAGCTACGTTTGAAGTTTGAGGGGACAAGACAAGCAAGCAGCCCCAGTCTCTGTGCCTCTGTGCGAGCAGTGCCATGGGCAGATGAGGCTGAGCAACAGCTTTCCAGGCTAGCTCTTTCTGCCTGCGAGCTATCTGCAGACGTTCGCATTTTCGGAGCAGGGCTGCCGGAAGCGCCCGGCACGGATCACTTAAGATACGTTTGAAGTTTGAGGGGACAAGACAAGCAAGCAGCCCCAGTCTCTGTGCCTCTGCGCGAGCAGTGCCATGGGCAGATGAGGCTGAGCAACAGCTTTCCAGGCTAGCTCTTTCTGCCTGCGAGCTATCTGCAGACGTTTGCATTTTCGGAGCAGGGCTGCCGGAGGCGCCCGGCACGGACCACCTAAGCTACGTTTGAAGTTTGAGGGGACAAGACAAGCAAGCAGCCCCAGTCTCTGTGCCTCTGTGCGAGCAGTGCCATGGCCAGATGAGGCTGAGCAACAGCTTTCCAGGCTAGCTCTTTCTGCCTGCGAGCTATCTGCAGATGTTCGCATTTTCGGAGCAGGGCTGCCGGAGGCGCCCGGCACGGACCACCTAAGCTACGTTTGAAGTTTGAGGGGACAAGACAAGCAAGCAGCCCCAGTCTCTGTGCCTCTGTGCGAGCAGTGCCATGGGCAGATGAGGCTGAGCAACAGCTTTCCAGGCTAGCTCTTTCTGCCTGCGAGCTATCTGCAGACGTTCGCATTTTCGGAGCAGGGCTGCCGGAGGCGCCCGGCACGGACCACCTAAGCTACATTTGAAGTTTGAGGGGACAAGACAAGCAAGCAGCCCCAGTCTCTGTGCCTCTGTGCGAGCAGTGCCATGGGCAGATGAGGCTGACCAACAGCTTTCCAGGCTAGCTCTTTCTGCCTGCGAGCTATCTGCAGACGTTTGCGTTTTCGGGGCAGGGCTGCCGGAGGCACCCGGCACGGACCACCTAAGCTACGTTTGAAGTTTGAGGGGACAAGACAAGCAAGCAGCCCCAGTCTCTGTGCCTCTGTGCGAGCAGTGCCATGGGCAGATGAGGCTGAGCAACAGCTTTCCAGGCTAGCTCTTTCTGCCTGCGAGCTATCTGCAGACGTTTGCATTTTCGGAGCAGGGCTGCCGGAGGCGCCCGGCACAGACCACCTAAACTACGTTTGAAGTTTGAGGATGCAAAACAAGCAAGCAGCCCCAGTCTCTGTGCCTCTGTGCGAGCAGTGCCATGGGCAGATGAGGCTGAGCAACAGCTTTCCAGGCTAGCTCTTTCTGCCTGCGAGCTACCTGCAGACGTTTGCATTTTCGGAGCAGGGCTGCCGAAGGCGCCCGGCACGGACCACCTAAGGTACGTTTGCAGTTTGAGGGTGCAAAACAAGCAAGCAGCCCCAGTCTCTGTGCCTCTGTGCGAGCAGTGCCATGGGCAGATGAGGCTGAGCAACAGCTTTCCAGGCTAGCTCTTTCTGCCTGCGAGCTATCTGCAGACATTTGCATTTTCGGAGCAGGGCTGCCGGAGGCGCCCGGCACGGACCACCTAAGCTACGTTTGAAGTTTGAGGGGACAAGACAAGCAAGCAGCCCCAGTCTCTGTGCCTCTGTGCGAGCAGTGCCATGGGCAGATGAGGCTGAGCAACAGCTTTCCAGGCTAGCTCTTTCTGCCTGCAAGCTATCTGCAGACGTTTGCATTTTCGGAGCAGGGCTGCCGGATGCACCCGGCACGGACCACCTAATCTACATTTGAAGTTTGAGGGGACAAGACAAGCAAGCAGCCCCAGTCTCTGTGCCTCTGTGCGAGCAGTGCCATGGGCAGATGAGGCTGAGCAACAGCTTTCCAGGCTAGCTCTTTCTGCCTGCGAGCTGTCTGCAGACGTTTGCATTTTCGGAGCAGGGCTGCCGGAGGCGCCCGGCACGGACCACCTAAGCTACGTTTGAAGTTTGAGGGGACAAGACAAGCAAGCAGCCCCAGTCTCTGTGCCTCTGTGCGAGCAGTGCCATGGGCAGATGAGGCTGAGCAACAGCTTTCCAGGCTAGCTCTTTCTGCCTGCGAGCTATCTGCAGACGTTCGCATTTTCGGAGCAGGGCTTCCGGAGGCGCCCGGCACAGACCACCTAAGCTACGTTTGAAGTTTGAGGGGACAAGACAAGCAAGCAGCCCCAGTCTCTGTGCCTCTGTGCGAGCAGTGCCATGGGCAGATGAGGCTGAGCAACAGCTTTCCAGGCTAGCTCTTTCTGCCTGCGAGCTATCTGCAGACGTTTGCATTTTCGGAGCAGGGCTGCCGAAGGCGCCCGGCAAGGACCACCTAAGCTACGTTTGAAGTTTAAGAGTGCAAAACAAGCAAGCAGCCCCAGTCTCTGTGCCTCTGTGCGAGCAGTGCCATGGGCAGATGAGGCTGAGCAACAGCTTTCCAGGCTAGCTCTTTCTGGCTGCGAGCTATCTGCAGACGTTCGCATTTTCGGAGCAGGGCTTCCGGAGGCGCCCGGCACAGACCACCTAAGCTACGTTTGAAGTTTGAGGGGACAAGACAAGCAAGCAGCCCCAGTCAATGTGCCTCTGTGCGAGCAGTGCCATGGGCAGATGAGGCTGAGCAACAGCTTTCCAGGCTAGCTCTTTCTGCCTGCGAGCTATCTGCAGACGTTTGCATTTTCGGAGCAGGGCTGCCGGAGGCGCCCGGCACGGACCACCTAAGATACATTTGAAGTTTGAGGGGACAAGACAAGCAAGCAGCCCCAGTCTCTGTGCCTCTGTGCGAGCAGTGCCATGGGCAGATGAGGCTGAGCAACAGCTTTCCAGGCTAGCTCTTTCTGCCTGCGAGCTATCTGCAGACGTTCGCATTTTCGGAGCAGGGCTGCCGGAGGCGCCCGGCACAGACCACCTAAGCTACATTTGAAGTTTGAGGGGACAAGACAAGCATGCAGCCCCAGTCTCTGTGCCTCTGTGCGAGCAGTGCCATGGGCAGATGAGGCTGAGCAACAGCTTTCCAGGCTAGCTCTTTCTGCCTGCGAACTATCTGCAGACGTTCGCATTTTCGGAGCAGGGCTGCCGGAGGCGCCCGGCACAGACCACCTAAGCTACGTTTGAAGTTTGAGGGGACAAGACAAGCAAGCAGCCCCAGTCTCTGTGCCTCTGTGCGAGCAGTGCCATGGGCAGATGAGGCTGAGCAACAGCTTTCCAGGCTAGCTCTTTCTGCCTGCGAGCTATCTGCAGATGTTTGCATTTTCGGAGCAGGGCTGCCGGAGGCGCCCGGCACGGACCACCTAAGCTACTATTCAAGATTGAGGGGACAAGACAAGCAAGCAGCCCCAGTCAATGTGCCTCTGTGCGAGCAGTGCCATGGGCAGATGAGGCTGAGCAACAGCTTTCCAGGCTAGCTCTTTCTGCCTGCGAGCTATCTGCAGACGTTTGCATTTTCGGAGCAGGGCTGCCGGATGCGCCCGTCACGGACCACCTAAGCTACGTTTGAAGTTTGAGGGTGCAAAATAAGCAACAGCCCCAGTCTCTGTGCCTCTGTGCGAGCAGTGCCATGGGCAGATGAGGCTGAGCAACAGCTTTCCAGGCTAGCTCTTTCTGCCTGCAAGCTATCTGCAGACGTTCGCATTTTTGGAGCAGGGCTGCCGGAGGCGCCCGGCACAGACCACCTAAGCTGCGTTTGAAGTTTGAGGGGACAAGACAAGCAAGCAGCCCCAGTCTCTGTGCCTCTGTGCGAGCAGTGCCATGGCCAGATGAGGCTGAGCAACAGCTTTCCAGGCTAGCTCTTTCTGCCTGAGAGCTATCTGCAGACGTTTGCATTTTCGGAGCAGGGCTGCCGGAAGCGCCCGGCACGGATCACTTAAGCTACGTTTGAAGTTTGAGGATGCAAAACAAGCAAGCAGCCCCAGTCTCTGTGCCTCTGTGCGAGCAGTGCCATGGGCAGATGAGGCTGAGCAACAGCTTTCCAGGCTAGCTCTTTCTGCCTGCGAGCTACCTGCAGACGTTTGCATTTTCGGAGCAGGGCTGCCGAAGGCGCCCGGCACGGACCACCTAAGGTACGTTTGCAGTTTGAGGGTGCAAAACAAGCAAGCAGCCCCAGTCTCTGTGCCTCTGTGCGAGCAGTGCCATGGGCAGATGAGGCTGAGCAACAGCTTTCCAGGCTAGCTCTTTCTGCCTGCGAGCTATCTGCAGACGTTCGCATTTTCGGAGCAGGGCTTCCGGAGGCGCCCGGCACAGACCACCTAAGCTACGTTTGAAGTTTGAGGGGACAAGACAAGCAAGCAGCCCCAGTCAATGTGCCTCTGTGCGAGCAGTGCCATGGGCAGATGAGGCTGAGCAACAGCTTTCCAGGCTAGCTCTTTCTGCCTGCGAGCTATCTGCAGACGTTTGCATTTTCGGAGCAGGGCTGCCGGAGGCGCCCGGCACGGACCACCTAAGATACATTTGAAGTTTGAGGGGACAAGACAAGCAAGCAGCCCCAGTCTCTGTGCCTCTGTGCGAGCAGTGCCATGGGCAGATGAGGCTGAGCAACAGCTTTCCAGGCTAGCTCTTTCTGCCTGCGAGCTATCTGCAGACGTTCGCATTTTCGGAGCAGGGCTGCCGGAGGCGCCCGGCACAGACCACCTAAGCTACATTTGAAGTTTGAGGGGACAAGACAAGCATGCAGCCCCAGTCTCTGTGCCTCTGTGCGAGCAGTGCCATGGCCAGATGAGGCTGAGCAACAGCTTTCCAGGCTAGCTCTTTCTGTCTGCGAACTATCTGCAGACGTTCGCATTTTCGGAGCAGGGCTGCCGGAGGCGCCCGGCACAGACCACCTAAGCTACGTTTGAAGTTTGAGGGGACAAGACAAGCAAGCAGCCCCAGTCTCTGTGCCTCTGTGCGAGCAGTGCCATGGGCAGATGAGGCTGAGCAACAGCTTTCCAGGCTAGCTCTTTCTGCCTGCGAGCTATCTGCAGATGTTTGCATTTTCGGAGCAGGGCTGCCGGAGGCGCCCGGCACGGACCACCTAAGCTACTATTCAAGATTGAGGGGACAAGACAAGCAAGCAGCCCCAGTCAATGTGCCTCTGTGCGAGCAGTGCCATGGGCAGATGAGGCTGAGCAACAGCTTTCCAGGCTAGCTCTTTCTGCCTGCGAGCTATCTGCAGACGTTTGCATTTTCGGAGCAGGGCTGCCGAAGGCGCCCGGCACGGACCACCTAAGCTACGTTTGAAGTTTGAGGGTGCAAAACAAGCAACAGCCCCAGTCTCTGTGCCTCTGTGCGAGCAGTGCCATGGGCAGATGAGGCTGAGCAACAGCTTTCCAGGCTAGCTCTTTCTGCCTGCAAGCTATCTGCAGACGTTCGCATTTTTGGAGCAGGGCTGCCGGAGGCGCCCGGCACAGACCACCTAAGCTGCGTTTGAAGTTTGAGGGGACAAGACAAGCAAGCAGCCCCAGTCTCTGTGCCTCTGTGCGAGCAGTGCCATGGCCAGATGAGGCTGAGCAACAGCTTTCCAGGCTAGCTCTTTCTGCCTGCGAGCTATCTGCAGACGTTCGCATTTTCGGAGCAGGGCTGCCGGAGGCGCCCAGCACAGACCACCTAAACTACGTTTGAAGTTTGAGGATGCAAAACAAGCAAGCAGCCCCAGTCTCTGTGCCTCTGTGCGAGCAGTGCCATGGGCAGATGAGGCTGAGCAACAGCTTTCCAGGCTAGCTCTTTCTGCCTGCGAGCTATCTGCAGACGTTTGCATTTTCGGAGCAGGGCTGCCGAAGGCGCCCGGCACGGACCACCTAAGGTACGTTTGCAGTTTGAGGGTGCAAAACAAGCAAGCAGCCCCAGTCTCTGTGCCTCTGTGCGAGCAGTGCCATGGGCAGATGAGGCTGAGCAACAGCTTTCCAGGCTAGCTCTTTCTGCCTGCGAGCTATCTGCAGACGTTTGCATTTTCGGAGCAGGGCTGCCGGAGGCGCCCGGCACGGACCACCTAAGCTACGTTTGAAGTTTGAGGGGACAAGACAAGCAAGCAGCCCCAGTCTCTGTGCCTCTGTGCGAGCAGTGCCATGGGCAGATGAGGCTGAGCAACAGCTTTCCAGGCTAGCTCTTTCTGCCTGCGAGCTATCTGCAGACGTTTGCATTTTCGGAGCAGGGCTGCCGGATGCACCCGGCACGGACCACCTAATCTACATTTGAAGTTTGAGGGGACAAGACAAGCAAGCAGCCCCAGTCTCTGTGCCTCTGTGCGAGCAGTGCCATGGGCAGATGAGGCTGAGCAACAGCTTTCCAGGCTAGCTCTTTCTGCCTGCGAGCTGTCTGCAGACGTTTGCATTTTCGGAGCAGGGCTGCCGGAGGCGCCCGGCACGGACCACCTAAGCTACGTTTGAAGTTTGAGGGGACAAGACAAGCAAGCAGCCCCAGTCACTGTGCCTCTGTGCGAGCAGTGCCATGGGCAGATGAGGCTGAGCAACAGCTTTCCAGGCTAGCTCTTTCTGCCTGCGAGCTATCTGCAGACGTTCGCATTTTCGGAGCAGGGCTGCCGAAGGCGCCCGGCACGGACCACCTAAGCTACGTTTGAAGTTTGAGGGTGCAAAACAAGCAAGCAGCCCCAGTCTCTGTGCCTCTGTGCGAGCAGTGCCATGGGCAGATGAGGCTGAGCAACAGCTTTCCAGGCTAGCTCTTTCTGCCTGCGAGCTATCTGCAGACGTTCGCATTTTCGGAGCAGGGCTGCCAGAGGCGCCCGGCACAGACCACCTAAGCTACGTTTGAAGTTTGAGGGGACAAGACAAGCAAGCAGCCCCAGTCTCTGTGCCTCTGTGCGAGCAGTGCCATGGGCAGATGAGGCTGAGCAACAGCTTTCCAGGCTAGCTCTTTCTGCCTGCGAGCTATCTGCAGACGTTTGCATTTTCGGAGCAGGGCTGCCGAAGGCGCCCGGCAAGGACCACCTAAGCTACGTTTGAAGTTTAAGAGTGCAAAACAAGCAAGCAGCCCCAGTCTCTGTGCCTCTGTGCGAGCAGTGCCATGGGCAGATGAGGCTGAGCAACAGCTTTCCAGGCTAGCTCTTTCTGCCTGCGAGCTATCTGCAGACGTTCGCATTTTCGGAGCAGGGCTTCCGGAGGCGCCCGGCACAGACCACCTAAGCGACGTTTGAAGTTTGAGGGGACAAGACAAGCAAGCAGCCCCAGTCAATGTGCCTCTGTGCGAGCAGTGCCATGGGCAGATGAGGCTGAGCAACAGCTTTCCAGGCTAGCTCTTTCTGCCTGCGAGCTATCTGCAGACGTTTGCATTTTCGGAGCAGGGCTGCCGGAGGCGCCCGGCACGGACCACCTAAGATACATTTGAAGTTTGAGGGGACAAGACAAGCAAGCAGCCCCAGTCTCTGTGCCTCTGTGCGAGCAGTGCCATGGGCAGATGAGGCTGAGCAACAGCTTTCCAGGCTAGCTCTTTCTGCCTGCGAGCTATCTGCAGACGTTTGCATTTTCGGAGCAGGGCTGCCGGAGGCGCCCGGCAAAGACCACCTAAGCTACATTTGAAGTTTGAGGGGACAAGACAAGCATGCAGCCCCAGTCTCTGTGCCTCTGTGCGAGCAGTGCCATGGGCAGATGAGGCTGAGCAACAGCTTTCCAGGCTAGCTCTTTCTGCCTGCGAGCTATCTGCAGACGTTTGCATTTTCGGAGCAGGGCTGCCAGAGGCGCCCGGCACAGACCACCTAAGCTACGTTTGAAGTTTGAGGGGACAAGACAAGCAAGCAGCCCCAGTCTCTGTGCCTCTGTGCGAGCAGTGCCATGGGCAGATGAGGCTGAGCAACAGCTTTCCAGGCTAGCTCTTTCTGCCTGCGAGCTATCTGCAGACGTTTGCATTTTCGGAGCAGGGCTGCCGAAGGCGCCCGGCAAGGACCACCTAAGCTACGTTTGAAGTTTAAGAGTGCAAAACAAGCAAGCAGCCCCAGTCTCTGTGCCTCTGTGCGAGCAGTGCCATGGGCAGATGAGGCTGAGCAACAGCTTTCCAGGCTAGCTCTTTCTGGCTGCGAGCTATCTGCAGACGTTCGCATTTTCGGAGCAGGGCTTCCGGAGGCGCCCGGCACAGACCACCTAAGCTACGTTTGAAGTTTGAGGGGACAAGACAAGCAAGCAGCCCCAGTCAATGTGCCTCTGTGCGAGCAGTGCCATGGGCAGATGAGGCTGAGCAACAGCTTTCCAGGCTAGCTCTTTCTGCCTGCGAGCTATCTGCAGACGTTTGCATTTTCGGAGCAGGGCTGCCGGAGGCGCCCGGCACGGACCACCTAAGATACATTTGAAGTTTGAGGGGACAAGACAAGCAAGCAGCCCCAGTCTCTGTGCCTCTGTGCGAGCAGTGCCATGGGCAGATGAGGCTGAGCAACAGCTTTCCAGGCTAGCTCTTTCTGCCTGCGAGCTATCTGCAGACGTTCGCATTTTCGGAGCAGGGCTGCCGGAGGCGCCCGGCACAGACCACCTAAGCTACATTTGAAGTTTGAGGGGACAAGACAAGCATGCAGCCCCAGTCTCTGTGCCTCTGTGCGAGCAGTGCCATGGGCAGATGAGGCTGAGCAACAGCTTTCCAGGCTAGCTCTTTCTGCCTGCGAACTATCTGCAGACGTTCGCATTTTCGGAGCACGGCTGCCGGAGGCGCCCGGCAAGGACCACCTAAGCTACGTTTGAAGTTTAAGAGTGCAAAACAAGCAAGCAGCCCCAGTCTCTGTGCCTCTGTGCGAGCAGTGCCATGGGCAGATGAGGCTGAGCAACAGCTTTCCAGGCTAGCTCTTTCTGCCTGCGAGCTATCTGCAGACGTTTGCGTTTTCGGAGCAGGGCTGCCGGAGGCGCCCGGCACGGACCACCTAAGCTACGTTTGAAGTTTGAGGGGACAAGACAAGCAAGCAGCCCCAGTCTCTGTGCCTCTGTGCGAGCAGTGCCATGGGCAGATGAGGCTGAGCAACAGCTTTCCAGGCTAGCTCTTTCTGCCTGCGAGCTATCTGCAGACGTTTGCATTTTCGGAGCAGGGCTGCCAGAGGCGCCCGGCACAGACCACCTAAGCTACGTTTGAAGTTTGAGGGGACAAGACAAGCAAGCAGCCCCAGTCTCTGTGCCTCTGTGCGAGCAGTGCCATGGGCAGATGAGGCTGAGCAACAGCTTTCCAGGCTAGCTCTTTCTGCCTGCGAGCTATCTGCAGACGTTCGCATTTTCGGAGCAGCGCTGCCGGAGGCGCCCGGCACGGACCACCTAAGCTACATTTGAAGTTTGAGGGGACAAGACAAGCAAGCAGCCCCAGTCTCTGTGCCTCTGTGCGAGCAGTGCCATGGGCAGATGAGGCTGAGCAACAGCTTTCCAGGCTAGCTCTTTCTGCCTGCGAGCTATCTGCAGACGTTTGCGTTTTCGGAGCAGGGCTGCCGGAGGCGCCCGGCACGGACCACCTAAGCTACGTTTGAAGTTTGAGGGGACAAGACAAGCAAGCAGCCCCAGTCTCTGTGCCTCTGTGCGAGCAGTGCCATGGGCAGATGAGGCTGAGCAACAGCTTTCCAGGCTAGCTCATTCTGGCTGCGAGCTATCTGCAGACGTTCGCATTTTCGGAGCAGGGCTGCCAGAAGCGCCCGGCACGGATCACTTAAGCTACGTTTGAAGTTTGAGGGGACAAGACAAGCAAGCAGCCCCAGTCTCTGTGCCTCTGTGCGAGCAGTGCCATGGGCAGATGAGGCTGAGCAACAGCTTTCCAGGCTAGCTCTTTCTGCCTGTGAGCTATCTGCAGACGTTCGCATTTTCGGAGCAGGGCTGCCGGATGCGCCCGGCACGGACCAACTAAGCTACGTTTGAAGTTTTAGGGGGCAAGACAAGCAAGCAGCCCCAGTCTCTGTGCCTCTGTGCGAGCAGTGCCATGGGCAGATGAGGCTGAGCAACAGCTTTCCAGGCTAGCTCTTTCTGCCTGCGAGCTATCTGCAGACGTTTGCATTTTCGGAGCAGGGCTGCCAGAGGCGCCCGGCACAGACCACCTAAGCTACGTTTGAAGTTTGAGGGGACAAGACAAGCAAGCAGCCCCAGTCTCTGTGCCTCTGTGCGAGCAGTGCCATGGGCAGATGAGGCTGAGCAACAGCTTTCCAGGCTAGCTCTTTCTGCCTGCGAGCTATCTGCAGACGTTCGCATTTTCGGAGCAGCGCTGCCGGAGGCGCCCGGCACGGACCACCTAAGCTACATTTGAAGTTTGAGGGGACAAGACAAGCAAGCAGCCCCAGTCTCTGTGCCTCTGTGCGAGCAGTGCCATGGGCAGATGAGGCTGAGCAACAGCTTTCCAGGCTAGCTCTTTCTGCCTGCGAGCTATCTGCAGACGTTTGCGTTTTCGGAGCAGGGCTGCCGGAGGCGCCCGGCACGGACCACCTAAGCTACGTTTGAAGTTTGAGGGGACAAGACAAGCAAGCAGCCCCAGTCTCTGTGCCTCTGTGCGAGCAGTGCCATGGGCAGATGAGGCTGAGCAACAGCTTTCCAGGCTAGCTCTTTCTGCCTGCGAGCTATCTGCAGACGTTTGCATTTTCGGAGCAGGGCTGCCAGAGGCGCCCGGCACAGACCACCTAAGCTACGTTTGAAGTTTGAGGGGACAAGACAAGCAAGCAGCCCCAGTCTCTGTGCCTCTGTGCGAGCAGTGCCATGGGCAGATGAGGCTGAGCAACAGCTTTCCAGGCTAGCTCTTTCTGCCTGCGAGCTATCTGCAGACGTTCGCATTTTCGGAGCAGCGCTGCCGGAGGCGCCCGGCACGGACCACCTAAGCTACATTTGAAGTTTGAGGGGACAAGACAAGCAAGCAGCCCCAGTCTCTGTGCCTCTGTGCGAGCAGTGCCATGGGCAGATGAGGCTGAGCAACAGCTTTCCAGGCTAGCTCTTTCTGCCTGCGAGCTATCTGCAGACGTTTGCGTTTTCGGAGCAGGGCTGCCGGAGGCGCCCGGCACGGACCACCTAAGCTACGTTTGAAGTTTGAGGGGACAAGACAAGCAAGCAGCCCCAGTCTCTGTGCCTCTGTGCGAGCAGTGCCATGGGCAGATGAGGCTGAGCAACAGCTTTCCAGGCTAGCTCTTTCTGCCTGCGAGCTATCTGCAGACGTTCGCATTTTCGGAGCAGGGCTGCCGGAAGCGCCCGGCACGGATCACTTAAGCTATGTTTGAAGTTTGAGGGGACAAGACAAGCAAGCAGCCCCAGTCTCTGTGCCTCTGTGCGAGCAGTGCCATGGGCAGATGAGGCTGAGCAACAGCTTTCCAGGCTAGCTCTTTCTGCCTGCGAGCTATCTGCAGACGTTCGCGTTTTCGGAGCAGGGCTGCCGGATGCGCCCGGCACGGACCAACTAAGCTACGTTTGAAGTTTTAGGGGGCAAGACAAGCAAGCAGCCCCAGTCTCTGTGCCTCTGTGCGAGCAGTGCCATGGGCAGATGAGGCTGAGCAACAGCTTTCCAGGCTAGCTCTTTCTGCCTGCGAGCTATCTGCAGACGTTTGCATTTTCGGAGCAGGGCTGCCAGAGGCGCCCGGCACAGACCACCTAAGCTACGTTTGAAGTTTGAGGGGACAAGACAAGCAAGCAGCCCCAGTCTCTGTGCCTCTGTGCGAGCAGTGCCATGGGCAGATGAGGCTGAGCAACAGCTTTCCAGGCTAGCTCTTTCTGCCTGCGAGCTATCTGCAGACGTTCGCATTTTCGGAGCAGCGCTGCCGGAGGCGCCCGGCACGGACCACCTAAGCTACATTTGAAGTTTGAGGGGACAAGACAAGCAAGCAGCCCCAGTCTCTGTGCCTCTGTGCGAGCAGTGCCATGGGCAGATGAGGCTGAGCAACAGCTTTCCAGGCTAGCTCTTTCTGCCTGCGAGCTATCTGCAGACGTTTGCGTTTTCGGAGCAGGGCTGCCGGAGGCGCCCGGCACGGACCACCTAAGCTACGTTTGAAGTTTGAGGGGACAAGACAAGCAAGCAGCCCCAGTCTCTGTGCCTCTGTGCGAGCAGTGCCATGGGCAGATGAGGCTGAGCAACAGCTTTCCAGGCTAGCTCTTTCTGCCTGCGAGCTATCTGCAGACGTTTGCATTTTCGGAGCAGGGCTGCCAGAGGCGCCCGGCACAGACCACCTAAGCTACGTTTGAAGTTTGAGGGGACAAGACAAGCAAGCAGCCCCAGTCTCTGTGCCTCTGTGCGAGCAGTGCCATGGGCAGATGAGGCTGAGCAACAGCTTTCCAGGCTAGCTCTTTCTGCCTGCGAGCTATCTGCAGACGTTCGCATTTTCGGAGCAGCGCTGCCGGAGGCGCCCGGCACGGACCACCTAAGCTACATTTGGAGTTTGAGGGGACAAGACAAGCAAGCAGCCCCAGTCTCTGTGCCTCTGTGCGAGCAGTGCCATGGGCAGATGAGGCTGAGCAACAGCTTTCCAGGCTAGCTCTTTCTGCCTGCGAGCTATCTGCAGACGTTTGCGTTTTCGGAGCAGGGCTGCCGGAGGCGCCCGGCACGGACCACCTAAGCTACGTTTGAAGTTTGAGGGGGCAAGACAAGCAAGCAGCCCCAGTCTCTGTGCCTCTGTGCGAGCAGTGCCATGGGCAGATGAGGCTGAGCAACAGCTTTCCAGGCTAGCTCATTCTGGCTGCGAGCTATCTGCAGACGTTCGCATTTTCGGAGCAGGGCTGCCGGAAGCGCCCGGCACGGATCACTTAAGCTATGTTTGAAGTTTGAGGGGACAAGACAAGCAAGCAGCCCCAGTCTCTGTGCCTCTGTGCGAGCAGTGCCATGGGCAGATGAGGCTGAGCAACAGCTTTCCAGGCTAGCTCTTTCTGCCTGCGAGCTATCTGCAGACGTTCGCGTTTTCGGAGCAGGGCTGCCGGATGCGCCCGGCACGGACCACCTAAGCTACGTTTGAAGTTTGAGGGGACAAGACAAGCAAGCAGCCCCAGTCTCTGTGCCTCTGTGCGAGCAGTGCCATGGGCAGATGAGGCTGAGCAACAGCTTTCCAGGCTAGCTCTTTCTGCCTGCGAGCTATCTGCAGACGTTTGCATTTTCGGAGCAGGGCTGCCAGAGGCGCCCGGCACAGACCACCTAAGCTACGTTTGAAGTTTGAGGGGACAAGACAAGCAAGCAGCCCCAGTCTCTGTGCCTCTGTGCGAGCAGTGCCATGGGCAGATGAGGCTGAGCAACAGCTTTCCAGGCTAGCTCTTTCTGCCTGCGAGCTATCTGCAGACGTTCGCATTTTCGGAGCAGCGCTGCCGGAGGCGCCCGGCACGGACCACCTAAGCTACATTTGGAGTTTGAGGGGACAAGACAAGCAAGCAGCCCCAGTCTCTGTGCCTCTGTGCGAGCAGTGCCATGGGCAGATGAGGCTGAGCAACAGCTTTCCAGGCTAGCTCTTTCTGCCTGCGAGCTATCTGCAGACGTTTGCGTTTTCGGAGCAGGGCTGCCGGAGGCGCCCGGCACGGACCACCTAAGCTACGTTTGAAGTTTGAGGGGGCAAGACAAGCAAGCAGCCCCAGTCTCTGTGCCTCTGTGCGAGCAGTGCCATGGGCAGATGAGGCTGAGCAACAGCTTTCCAGGCTAGCTCTTTCTGCCTGCGAGCTATCTGCAGACGTTTGCATTTTCGGAGCAGGGCTGCCAGAGGCGCCCGGCACAGACCACCTAAGCTACGTTTGAAGTTTGAGGGGCCAAGACAAGCAAGCAGCCCCAGTCTCTGTGCCTCTGTGCGAGCAGTGCCATGGGCAGATGAGGCTGAGCAACAGCTTTCCAGGCTAGCTCTTTCTGCCTGCGAGCTATCTGCAGACGTTTGCATTTTCGGAGCAGGGCTGCCAGAGGCGCCCGGCACAGACCACCTAAGCTACGTTTGAAGTTTGAGGGGACAAGACAAGCAAGCAGCCCCAGTCTCTGTGCCTCTGTGCGAGCAGTGCCATGGGCAGATGAGGCTGAGCAACAGCTTTCCAGGCTAGCTCTTTCTGCCTGCGAGCTATCTGCAGACGTTCGCATTTTCGGAGCAGGGCTGCCGGAGGCGCCCGGCACGGACCACCTAAGCTACATTTGAAGTTTGAGGGGACAAGACAAGCAAGCAGCCCCAGTCTCTGTGCCTCTGTGCGAGCAGTGCCATGGGCAGATGAGGCTGAGCAACAGCTTTCCAGGCTAGCTCATTCTGGCTGCGAGCTATCTGCAGACGTTCGCATTTTCGGAGCAGGGCTGCCGGAAGCGCCCGGCACGGATCACTTAAGCTACGTTTGAAGTTTGAGGGGACAAGACAAGCAAGCAGCCCCAGTCAATGTGCCTCTGTGCGAGCAGTGCCATGGGCAGATGAGGCTGAGCAACAGCTTTCCAGGCTAGCTCTTTCTGCCTGCGAGCTATCTGCAGACGTTTGCATTTTCGGAGCAGGGCTGCCGAAGGCGCCCGGCACGGACCACCTAAGCTACGTTTGAAGTTTGAGGGTGCAAAACAATCAACAGCCCCAGTCTCTGTGCCTCTGTGCGAGCAGTGCCATGGGCAGATGAGGCTGAGCAACAGCTTTCCAGGCTAGCTCTTTCTGCCTGCGAGCTATCTGCAGACGTTCGCATTTTTGGAGCAGGGCTGCCGGAGGCGCCCGGCACAGACCACCTAAGCTACGTTTGAAGTTTGAGGGGACAAGACAAGCAAGCAGCCCCAGTCTCTGTGCCTCTGTGCGAGCAGTGCCATGGGCAGATGAGGCTGAGCAACAGCTTTCCAGGCTAGCTCTTTCTGCCTGCGAGCTATCTGCAGACGTTCGCATTTTCGGAGCAGGGCTGCCGGAGGCGCCCGGCACGGACCACCTAAGCTACATTTGAAGTTTGAGGGGACAAGACAAGCAAGCAGCCCCAGTCTCTGTGCCTCTGTGCGAGCAGTGCCATGGGCAGATGAGGCTGAGCAACAGCTTTCCAGGCTAGCTCATTCTGGCTGCGAGCTATCTGCAGACGTTCGCATTTTCGGAGCAGGGCTGCCGGAAGCGCCCGGCACGGATCACTTAAGCTACGTTTGAAGTTTGAGGGGACAAGACAAGCAAGCAGCCCCAGTCTCTGTGCCTCTGTGCGAGCAGTGCCATGGGCAGATGAGGCTGAGCAACAGCTTTCCAGGCTAGCTCTTTCTGCCTGCGAGCTATCTGCAGACGTTCGCGTTTTCGGAGCAGGGCTGCCGGATGCGCCCGGCACGGACCAACTAAGCTACGTTTGAAGTTTTAGGGGGCAAGACAAGCAAGCAGCCCCAGTCTCTGTGCCTCTGTGCGAGCAGTGCCATGGGCAGATGAGGCTGAGCAACAGCTTTCCAGGCTAGCTCTTTCTGCCTGCGAGCTATCTGCAGACGTTTGCATTTTCGGAGCAGGGCTGCCAGAGGCGCCCGGCACAGACCACCTAAGCTACGTTTGAAGTTTGAGGGGACAAGACAAGCAAGCAGCCCCAGTCTCTGTGCCTCTGTGCGAGCAGTGCCATGGGCAGATGAGGCTGAGCAACAGCTTTCCAGGCTAGCTCTTTCTGCCTGCGAGCTATCTGCAGACGTTCGCATTTTCGGAGCAGCGCTGCCGGAGGCGCCCGGCACGGACCACCTAAGCTACATTTGAAGTTTGAGGGGACAAGACAAGCAAGCAGCCCCAGTCTCTGTGCCTCTGTGCGAGCAGTGCCATGGGCAGATGAGGCTGAGCAACAGCTTTCCAGGCTAGCTCTTTCTGCCTGCGAGCTATCTGCAGACGTTTGCGTTTTCGGAGCAGGGCTGCCGGAGGCGCCCGGCACGGACCACCTAAGCTACGTTTGAAGTTTGAGGGGACAAGACAAGCAAGCAGCCCCAGTCTCTGTGCCTCTGTGCGAGCAGTGCCATGGGCAGATGAGGCTGAGCAACAGCTTTCCAGGCTAGCTCTTTCTGCCTGCGAGCTATCTGCAGACGTTCGCATTTTCGGAGCAGGGCTGCCGGAGGCGCCCGGCACAGACCACCTAAGCTACGTTTCAAGTTTGAGGGGCCAAGACAAGCAAGCAGCCCCAGTCTCTGTGCCTCTGTGCGAGCAGTGCCATGGGCAGATGAGGCTGAGCAACAGCTTTCCAGGCTAGCTCTTTCTGCCTGCGAGCTATCTGCAGACGTTCGCATTTTCGGAGCAGGGCTGCCGGAGGCGCCCGGCACAGACCACCTAAGCTACGTTTGAAGTTTGAGGGGCCAAGACAAGCAAGCAGCCCCAGTCTCTGTGCCTCTGTGCGAGCAGTGCCATGGGCAGATGAGGCTGAGCAACAGCTTTCCAGGCTAGCTCTTTCTGCCTGCGAGCTATCTGCAGACGTTTGCATTTTCGGAGCAGGGCTGCCAGAGGCGCCCGGCACAGACCACCTAAGATACGTTTGAAGTTTGAGGGGACAAGACAAGCAAGCAGCCCCAGTCTCTGTGCCTCTGTGCGAGCAGTGCCATGGGCAGATGAGGCTGAGCAACAGCTTTCCAGGCTAGCTCTTTCTGCCTGCGAGCTATCTGCAGACGTTCGCATTTTTGGAGCAGGGCTGCCGGAGGCGCCCGGCACGGACCACCTAAGCTACATTTGAAGTTTGAGGGGACAAGACAAGCAAGCAGCCCCAGTCTCTGTGCCTCTGTGCGAGCAGTGCCATGGGCAGATGAGGCTGAGCAACAGCTTTCCAGGCTAGCTCTTTCTGCCTGCGAGCTATCTGCAGACGTTTGCGTTTTAGGAGCAGGGCTGCCGGAGGCACCCGGCACGGACCACCTAAGCTACGTTTGAAGTTTGAGGGGACAAGACAAGCAAGCAGCCCCAGTCTCTGTGACTCTGTGCGAGCAGTGCCATGGCCAGATGAGGCTGAGCAACAGCTTTCCAGGCTAGCTCTTTCTGCCTGCGAGCTATCTGCAGACGTTCGCATTTTCGGAGCAGGGCTGCCGGAGGCACCCGGCACGGACCACCTAAGCTACGTTTGAAGTTTGAGGGGACAAGACAAGCAAGCAGCCCCAGTCTCTGTGCCTCTGTGCGAGCAGTGCCATGGGCAGATGAGGCTGAGCAACAGCTTTCCAGGCTAGCTCTTTCTGCCTGCGAGCTATCTGCAGACGTTTGCATTTTCGGAGCAGGGCTGCCGGAGGCGCCCGGCACAGACCACCTAAGCTACGTTTGAAGTTTGAGGGGACAAGACAAGCAAGCAGCCCCAGTCTCTGTGCCTCTGTGCGAGCAGTGCCATGGGCAGATGAGGCTGAGCAACAGCTTTCCAGGCTAGCTCTTTCTGCCTGCGAGCTATCTGCAGACGTTCGCATTTTCGGAGCAGGGCTGCCGGAGGCGCCCGGCACAGACCACCTAAGCTACGTTTGAAGTTTGAGGGGACAAGACAAGCAAGCAGCCCCAGTCTCTGTGCCTCTGTGCGAGCAGTGCCATGGGCAGATGAGGCTGAGCAACAGCTTTCCAGGCTAGCTCTTTCTGCCTGCGAGCTATCTGCAGACGTTCGCATTTTCGGAGCAGGGCTGCCGGAGGCACCCGGCACAGACCACCTAAGCTACGTTTGAAGTTTGAGGGGACAAGACAAGCAAGCAGCCCCAGTCTCTGTGCCTCTGTGCGAGCAGTGCCATGGGCAGATGAGGCTGAGCAACAGCTTTCCAGGCTAGCTCTTTCTGCCTGCGAGCTATCTGCAGACGTTCGCATTTTCGGAGCACGGCTGCCGGAGGCACCCGGCACGGACCACCTAAGCTACGTTTGAAGTTTGAGGGGACAAGACAAGCAAGCAGCCCCAGTCTCTGTGCCTCTGTGCGAGCAGTGCCATGGGCAGATGAGGCTGAGCAACAGCTTTCCAGGCTAGCTCTTTCTGCCTGCGAGCTATCTGCAGACGTTCGCATTTTCGGAGCAGGGCTGCCGGAGGCGCCCGGCACAGACCACTTAAGCTACGTTTGAAGTTTGAGGGGCCAAGACAAGCAAGCAGCCCCAGTCTCTGTGCCTCTGTGCGAGCAGTGCCATGGGCAGATGAGGCTGACCAACAGCTTTCCAGGCTAGCTCTTTTTGCCTGCGAGCTATCTGCAGACGTTTGCATTTTCGGAGCAGGGCTGCCGGAGGTGCCCGGCACAGACCACCTAAGCTACGTTTGAAGTTTGAGGGGACAAGACAAGCAAGCAGCCCCAGTCTCTGTGCCTCTGTGCGAGCAGTGCCATGGGCAGATGAGGCTGAGCAACAGCTTTCCAGGCTAGCTCTTTCTGCCTGCGAGCTATCTGCAGACGTTCGCATTTTCGGAGCACGGCTGCCGGAGGCACCCGGCACGGACCACCTAAGCTACGTTTGAAGTTTGAGGGGACAAGACAAGCAAGCAGCCCCAGTCTCTGTGCCTCTGTGCGAGCAGTGCCATGGGCAGATGAGGCTGAGCAACAGCTTTCCAGGCTAGCTCTTTCTGCCTGCGAGCTATCTGCAGACGTTTGCATTTTCGGAGCAGGGCTGCCGGAGGCGCCCGGCACAGACCACCTAAGCTACGTTTGAAGTTTGAGGGGACAAGACAAGCAAGCAGCCCCAGTCTCTGTGCCTCTGTGCGAGCAGTGCCATGGGCAGATGAGGCTGAGCAACAGCTTTCCAGGCTAGCTCTTTCTGCCTGCGAGCTATCTGCAGACGTTCGCATTTTCGGAGCACGGCTGCCGGAGGCACCCGGCACGGACCACCTAAGCTACGTTTGAAGTTTGAGGGGCCAAGACAAGCAAGCAGCCCCAGTCTCTGTGCCTCTGTGCGAGCAGTGCCATGGGCAGATGAGGCTGAGCAACAGCTTTCCAGGCTAGCTCTTTCTGCCTGCGAGCTATCTGCAGACGTTCGCATTTTCGGAGCAGGGCTGCCGGAGGCGCCCGGCACAGACCACCTAAGCTACGTTTGAAGTTTGAGGGGACAAGACAAGCAAGCAGCCCCAGTCTCTGTGCCTCTGTGCGAGCAGTGCCATGGGCAGATGAGGCTGAGCAACAGCTTTCCAGGCTAGCTCTTTCTGCCTGCGAGCTATCTGCAGACGCTTGCATTTTCGGAGCAGGGCTGCCGGAGGCGCCCGGCACGGACCACCTAAGCTACGTTTGAAGTTTGAGGGGACAAGACAAGCAAGCAGCCCCAGTCTCTGTGCCTCTGTGTGAGCAGTGCCATGGGCAGATGAGGCTGAGCAACAGCTTTCCAGGCTAGCTCTTTCTGGCTGCGAGCTATCTGCAGACGTTTGCATTTTCGGAGCAGGGCTGCCAGAGGCGCCCGGCACAGACCACCTAAGATACGTTTGAAGTTTGAGGGGACAAGACAAGCAAGCAGCCCCAGTCTCTGTGCCTCTGTGCGAGCAGTGCCATGGGCAGATGAGGCTGAGCAACAGCTTTCCAGGCTAGCTCTTTCTGCCTGCGAGCTATCTGCAGACGTTCGCATTTTCGGAGCAGGGCTGCCGGAGGCGCCCGGCACAGACCACCTAAGCTACGTTTGAAGTTTGAGGGGCCAAGACAAGCAAGCAGCCCCAGTCTCTGTGCCTCTGTGCGAGCAGTGCCATGGGCAGATGAGGCTGAGCAACAGCTTTCCAGGCTAGCTCTTTCTGCCTGCGAGCTATCTGCAGACGTTCGCATTTTCGGAGCAGGGCTGCCGGAAGCGCCTGACACGGATCACTTAAGATACGTTTGAAGTTTGAGGGGACAAGACAAGCAAGCAGCCCCAGTCTCTGTGCCTCTGTGCGAGCAGTGCCATGGGCAGATGAGGCTGAGCAACAGCTTTCCAGGCTAGCTCTTTCTGCCTGCGAGCTATCTGCAGACGCTTGCATTTTCGGAGCAGGGCTGCCGGAGGCGCCCGGCACGGACCACCTAAGCTACGTTTGAAGTTTGAGGGGACAAGACAAGCAAGCAGCCCCAGTCTCTGTGCCTCTGTGTGAGCAGTGCCATGGGCAGATGAGGCTGAGCAACAGCTTTCCAGGCTAGCTCTTTCTGGCTGCGAGCTATCTGCAGACGTTTGCATTTTCGGAGCAGGGCTGCCAGAGGCGCCCGGCACAGACCACCTAAGATACGTTTGAAGTTTGAGGGGACAAGACAAGCAAGCAGCCCCAGTCTCTGTGCCTCTGTGCGAGCAGTGCCATGGGCAGATGAGGCTGAGCAACAGCTTTCCAGGCTAGCTCTTTCTGCCTGCGAGCTATCTGCAGACGTTCGCATTTTCGGAGCAGGGCTGCCGGAGGCGCCCGGCACAGACCACCTAAGCTACGTTTGAAGTTTGAGGGGACAAGACAAGCAAGCAGCCCCAGTCTCTGTGCCTCTGTGCGAGCAGTGCCATGGGCAGATGAGGCTGAGCAACAGCTTTCCAGGCTAGCTCTTTCTGCCTGCGAGCTATCTGCAGACGTTCGCATTTTCGGAGCACGGCTGCCGGAGGCACCCGGCACGGACCACCTAAGCTACGTTTGAAGTTTGAGGGGACAAGACAAGCAAGCAGCCCCAGTCTCTGTGCCTCTGTGCGAGCAGTGCCATGGGCAGATGAGGCTGAGCAACAGCTTTCCAGGCTAGCTCTTTCTGCCTGCGAGCTATCTGCAGACGTTCGCATTTTCGGAGCAGGGCTGCCGGAGGCGCCCGGCACAGACCACCTAAGCTACGTTTGAAGTTTGAGGGGCCAAGACAAGCAAGCAGCCCCAGTCTCTGTGCCTCTGTGCGAGCAGTGCCATGGGCAGATGAGGCTGAGCAACAGCTTTCCAGGCTAGCTCTTTCTGCCTGCGAGCTATCTGCAGACGTTCGCATTTTCGGAGCAGGGCTGCCGGAGGCGCCCGGCACAGACCACCTAAGCTACGTTTGAAGTTTGAGGGGACAAGACAAGCAAGCAGCCCCAGTCTCTGTGCCTCTGTGCGAGCAGTGCCATGGGCAGATGAGGCTGAGCAACAGCTTTCCAGGCTAGCTCTTTCTGCCTGCGAGCTATCTGCAGACGTTCGCATTTTCGGAGCACGGCTGCCGGAAGCGCCTGGCACGGATCACTTAAGGTACGTTTGAAGTTTGAGGGGACAAGACAAGCAAGCAGCCCCAGTCTCTGTGCCTCTGTGCGAACAGTGCCATGGGCAGATGAGGCTGAGCAACAGCTTTCCAGGCTAGCTCTTTCTGCCTGCGAGCTATCTGCAGACGCTTGCATTTTCGGAGCAGGGCTGCCGGAGGCGCCCGGCACGGACCACCTAAGCTACGTTTGAAGTTTGAGGGGACAAGACAAGCAAGCAGCCCCAGTCTCTGTGCCTCTGTGTGAGCAGTGCCATGGGCAGATGAGGCTGAGCAACAGCTTTCCAGGCTAGCTCTTTCTGGCTGCGAGCTATCTGCAGACGTTTGCATTTTCGGAGCAGGGCTGCCAGAGGCGCCCGGCACAGACCACCTAAGCTACGTTTGAAGTTTGAGGGGACAAGACAAGCAGGCAGCCCCAGTCTCTGTGCCTCTGTGCGAGCAGTGCCATGGGCAGATGAGGCTGAGCAACAGCTTTCCAGGCTAGCTCTTTCTGCCTGCGAGCTATCTGCAGACGTTCGCATTTTCGGAGCAGGGCTGCCGGAGGCGCCCGGCACAGACCACCTAAGCTACGTTTGAAGTTTGAGGGGCCAAGACAAGCAAGCAGCCCCAGTCTCTGTGCCTCTGTGCGAGCAGTGCCATGGGCAGATGAGGCTGAGCAACAGCTTTCCAGGCTAGCTCTTTCTGCCTGCGAGCTATCTGCAGACGTTCGCATTTTCGGAGCAGGGCTGCCGGAAGCGCCTGGCACGGATCACTTAAGATACGTTTGAAGTTTGAGGGGACAAGACAAGCAAGCAGCCCCAGTCTCTGTGCCTCTGTGCGAGCAGTGCCATGGGCAGATGAGGCTGAGCAACAGCTTTCCAGGCTAGCTCTTTCTGCCTGCGAGCTATCTGCAGACGCTTGCATTTTCGGAGCAGGGCTGCCGGAGGCGCCCGGCACGGACCACCTAAGCTACGTTTGAAGTTTGAGGGGACAAGACAAGCAAGCAGCCCCAGTCTCTGTGCCTCTGTGTGAGCAGTGCCATGGGCAGATGAGGCTGAGCAACAGCTTTCCAGGCTAGCTCTTTCTGGCTGCGAGCTATCTGCAGACGTTTGCATTTTCGGAGCAGGGCTGCCAGAGGCGCCCGGCACAGACCACCTAAGATACGTTTGAAGTTTGAGGGGACAAGACAAGCAAGCAGCCCCAGTCTCTGTGCCTCTGTGCGAGCAGTGCCATGGGCAGATGAGGCTGAGCAACAGCTTTCCAGGCTAGCTCTTTCTGCCTGCGAGCTATCTGCAGACGTTCGCATTTTCGGAGCAGGGCTGCCGGAGGCGCCCGGCACAGACCACCTAAGCTACGTTTGAAGTTTGAGGGGACAAGACAAGCAAGCAGCCCCAGTCTCTGTGCCTCTGTGCGAGCAGTGCCATGGGCAGATGAGGCTGAGCAACAGCTTTCCAGGCTAGCTCTTTCTGCCTGCGAGCTATCTGCAGACGTTCGCATTTTCGGAGCACGGCTGCCGGAAGCGCCCGGCACGGATCACTTAAGATACGTTTGAAGTTTGAGGGGACAAGACAAGCAAGCAGCCCCAGTCTCTGTGCCTCTGCGCGAGCAGTGCCATGGGCAGATGAGGCTGAGCAACACCTTTCCAGGCTAGCTCTTGCTGCCTGCGAGCTATCTGCAGACGTTTGCATATTCGGAGCAGGGCTGCCGGAGGCACCCGGCACGGACCACCTAAGCTACGTTTGAAGTTTGAGGGGACAAGACAAGCAAGCAGCCCCAGTCTCTGTGCCTCTGTGCGAGCAGTGCCATGGGCAGATGAGGCTGAGCAACAGCTTTCCAGGCTAGCTCTTTCTGCCTGCGAGCTATCTGCAGATGTTCGCATTTTCGGAGCAGGGCTGCCGGAGGCGCCCGGCACAGACCACCTAAGCTACGTTTGAAGTTTGAGGGGACAAGACAAGCAAGCAGCCCCAGTCTCTGTGCCTCTGTGCGAGCAGTGCCATGGGCAGATGAGGCTGAGCAACACCTTTCCAGGCTAGCTCTTTCTGCCTGCGAGCTATCTGCAGATGTTCGCATTTTCGGAGCAGGGCTGCCGGAGTCGCCCGGCACGGACCACCTAAGCTACGTTTGAAGTTTGAGGGGACAAGACAAGCAAGCAGCCCCAGTCTCTGTGCCTCTGTGCGAGCAGTGCCATGGCCAGATGAGGCTGAGCAACAGCTTTCCAGGCTAGCTCTTTCTGCCTGCGAGCTATCTGCAGATGTTCGCATTTTCGGAGCAGGGCTGCCGGAGGCACCCGGCACGGACCACCTAAGCTACGTTTGAGTTTTGAGGGAACGAGACAAGCAAGCAGCCCCAGTCTCTGTGCCTCTGTGCGAGCAGTGCCATGGGCAGATGAGGCTGAGCAACAGCTTTCCAGGCTAGCTCTTTCTGCCTGCGAGCTATCTGCAGACGTTTGCATTTTCGGAGCAGGGCTGCCGGAGGCGCCCGGCACGGACCACCTAAGCTACGTTTGAAGTTTGAGGGGACAAGACAAGCAAGCAGCCCCAGTCTCTGTGCCTCTGTGCGAGCAGTGCCATGGGCAGATGAGGCTGAGCAACAGCTTTCCAGGCTAGCTCTTTCTGCCTGCGAGCTATCTGCAGACGTTCGCATTTTCGGAGGAGGGCTGCCGGAACCGCCCGGCATGGACCACCTAAGCTACGTTTGAAGTTTGAGGGGACAAGACAAGCAAGCAGCCCCAGTCTCTGTGCCTCTGTGCGAGCAGTGCCATGGCCAGATGAGGCTGAGCAACAGCTTTCCAGGCTAGCTCTTTCTGCCTGCGAGCTATCTGCAGACGTTCGCATTTTCGGAGCAGGGCTGCCGGAGGCGCCCGGCACGGACCACCTAAGCTACATTTGAAGTTTGAGGGGACAAGACAAGCAAGCAGCCCCAGTCTCTGTGCCTCTGTGCGAGCAGTGCCATGGGCAGATGAGGCTGACCAACAGCTTTCCAGGCTAGCTCTTTCTGCCTGCGAGCTATCTGCAGACGTTTGCGTTTTCGGGGCAGGGCTGCCGGAGGCACCCGGCACGGACCACCTAAGCTACGTTTGAATTTTGAGGGGACAAGACAAGCAAGCAGCCCCAGTCTCTGTGCCTCTGTGCGAGCAGTGCCATGGGCAGATGAGGCTGAGCAACAGCTTTCCAGGCTAGCTCTTTCTGCCTGCGAGCTATCTGCAGACGTTTGCATTTTCGGAGCAGGGCTGCCGGAGGCGCCCGGCACGGACCACCTAAGCTACGTTTGAAGTTTGAGGGGACAAGACAAGCAAGCAGCCCCAGTCTCTGTGCCTCTGTGCGAGCAGTGCCATGGCCAGATGAGGCTGAGCAACAGCTTTCCAGGCTAGCTCTTTCTGCCTGCGAGCTATCTGCAGACGTTCGCATTTTCGGAGGAGGGCTGCCGGAACCGCCCGGCATGGACCACCTAAGCTACGTTTGAAGTTTGAGGGGACAAGACAAGCAAGCAGCCCCAGTCTCTGTGCCTCTGTGCGAGCAGTGCCATGGCCAGATGAGGCTGAGCAACAGCTTTCCAGGCTAGCTCTTTCTGCCTGCGAGCTATCTGCAGACGTTCGCATTTTCGGAGCAGGGCTGCCGAAGGCGCCCGGCACGGACCACCTAAGCTACGTTTGAAGTTTGAGGGGCCAAGACAAGCAAGCAGCCCCAGTCTCTGTGCCTCTGTGCGAGCAGTGCCATGGGCAGATGAGGCTGAGCAACAGCTTTCCAGGCTAGCTCTTTCTGCCTGCGAGCTATCTGCAGACGTTCGCATTTTCGGAGCAGGGCTGCCGGAGACGCCCGGCACGGACCACCTAAGCTACGTTTGAAGTTTGAGAGGGCAAAACAAGCAAGCAGCCCCAGTCTCTATGCCTCTGTGCGAGCAGTGCCATGGGCAGATGAGGCTGAGCAACAGCTTTCCAGGCTAGCTCTTTCTGCCTGCGAGCTATCTGCAGACGTTCGCATTTTCGGAGCAGGGCTGCCGGAGGCGCCCGGCACGGACCACCTAAGCTACGTTTGAAGTTTGAGGGGACAAGACAAGCAAGCAGCCCCAGTCTCTGTGCCTCTGTGCGAGCAGTGCCATGGGCAGATGAGGCTGAGCAACAGCTTTCCAGGCTAGCTCTTTCTGCCTGCGAGCTATCTGCAGACGTTTGCATTTTCGGAGCAGGGCTGCCGGAGACGCCCGGCACGGACCACCTAAGCTACGTTTGAAGTTTGAGAGGGCAAAACAAGCAAGCACCCCCAGTCTCTATGCCTCTGTGCAAGCAGTGCCATGGGCAGATGAGGCTGAGCAACAGCTTTCCAGGCTAGCTCTTTCTGCCTGCGAGCTATCTGCAGACGTTCGCATTTTCGGAGCAGGGCTGCCGGAGGCGCCCGGCACAGACCACCTAAGCTACGTTTGAAGTTTGAGGGGACAAGACAAGCAAGCAGCCCCAGTCTCTGTGCCTCTGTGCGAGCAGTGCCATGGGCAGATGAGGCTGAGCAACAGCTTTCCAGGCTAGCTCTTTCTGCCTGCGAGCTATCTGCAGACGTTCGCATTTTCGGAGCAGGGCTGCCGGAGGCACCCAGCACGGACCACCTAAGCTACGTTTGAAGTTTGAGGGGACAAGACAAGCAAGCAGCCCCAGTCTCTGTGCCTCTGTGCGAGCAGTGCCATGGGCAGATGAGGCTGAGCAACAGCTTTCCAGGCTAGCTCTTTCTGCCTGCGAGCTATCTGCAGACGTTCCCATTTTCGGAGCACGGCTGCCGGAGGCACCCGGCACGGACCACCTAAGCTACGTTTGAAGTTTGAGGGGCCAAGACAAGCAAGCAGCCCCAGTCTCTGTGCCTCTGTGCGAGCAGTGCCATGGGCAGATGAGGCTGAGCAACAGCTTTCCAGGCTAGCTCTTTCTGCCTGCGAGCTATCTGCAGACGTTCGCATTTTTGGAGCAGGGCTGCCGGAGGCGCCCGGCACGGACCACCTAAGCTACATTTGAAGTTTGAGGGGACAAGACAAGCAAGCAGCCCCAGTCTCTGTGCCTCTGTGCGAGCAGTGCCATGGGCAGATGAGGCTGACCAACAGCTTTCCAGGCTAGCTCTTTCTGCCTGCGAGCTATCTGCAGACGTTTGCATTTTCGGAGCAGGGCTGCCGGAGGCGCCCGGCACGGACCACCTAATCTACATTTGAAGTTTGAGGGGACAAGACAAGCAAGCAGCCCCAGTCTCTGTGCCTCTGTGCGAGCAGTGCCATGGGCAGATGAGGCTGAGCAACAGCTTTCCAGGCTAGCTCTTTCTGCCTGCGAGCTATCTGCAGACGTTCGCATTTTCGGAGGAGGGCTGCCGGAACCGCCCGGCATGGACCACCTAAGCTACGTTTGAAGTTTGAGGGGACAAGACAAGCAAGCAGCCCCAGTCTCTGTGCCTCTGTGCGAGCAGTGCCATGGGCAGATGAGGCTGAGCAACAGCTTTCCAGGCTAGCTCTTTCTGCCTGCGAGCTATCTGCAGACGTTTGCATTTTCGGAGCAGGGCTGCCGGAGGCGCCCGGCACGGACCACCTAAGCTACGTTTGAAGTTTGAGGGGCCAAGACAAGCAAGCAGCCCCAGTCTCTGTGCCTCTGTGCGAGCAGTGCCATGGGCAGATGAGGCTGAGCAACAGCTTTCCAGGCTAGCTCTTTCTGCCTGCGAGCTATCTGCAGACGTTCGCATTTTTGGAGCAGGGCTGCCGGAGGCGCCCGGCACGGACCACCTAAGCTACATTTGAAGTTTGAGGGGACAAGACAAGCAAGCAGCCCCAGTCTCTGTGCCTCTGTGCGAGCAGTGCCATGGGCAGATGAGGCTGACCAACAGCTTTCCAGGCTAGCTCTTTCTGCCTGCGAGCTATCTGCAGACGTTTGCATTTTCGGAGCAGGGCTGCCGGAGACGCCCGGCACGGACCACCTATGCTACGTTTGAAGTTTGATAGGGCAAAACAAGCAAGTAGCCCCAGTCTCTATGCCTCTGTGCGAGCAGTGCCATGGGCAGATGAGGCTGAGCAACAGCTTTCCAGGCTAGCTCTTTCTGCCTGCGAGCTATCTGCAGACGTTCGCATTTTCGGAGCAGGGCTGCCGGAGGCACCCGGCACGGACCACCTAAGCTACGTTTGAAGTTTGAGGGGACAAGACAAGCAAGCAGCCCCAGTCTCTGTGCCTCTGTGCGAGCAGTGCCATGGGCAGATGAGGCTGAGCAACAGCTTTCCAGGCTAGCTCTTTCTGCCTGCGAGCTATCTGCAGACGTTTGCATTTTCGGAGCAGGGCTGCCGGAGACGCCCGGCACGGACCACCTAAGCTACGTTTGAAGTTTGAGAGGGCAAAACAAGCAAGCACCCCCAGTCTCTATGCCTCTGTGCAAGCAGTGCCATGGGCAGATGAGGCTGAGCAACACCTTTCCAGGCTAGCTCTTTCTGCCTGCGAGCTATCTGCAGACGTTCGCATTTTCGCAACAGGGCTGCCGGAGGCGCCCGGCACAGACCACCTAAGCTACGTTTGAAGTTTGAGGGGACAAGACAAGCAAGCAGCCCCAGTCTCTGTGCCTCTGTGCGAGCAGTGCCATGGGCAGATGAGGCTGAGCAACAGCTTTCCAGGCTAGCTCTTTCTGCCTGCGAGCTATCTGCAGACGTTCGCATTTTCGGAGCAGGGCTGCCGGAGGCACCCGGCACGGACCACCTAAGCTACGTTTGAAGTTTGAGGGGACAAGACAAGCAAGCAGCCCCAGTCTCTGTGCCTCTGTGCGAGCAGTGCCATGGGCAGATGAGGCTGAGCAACAGCTTTCCAGGCTAGCTCTTTCTGCCTGCGAGCTATCTGCAGACGTTCGCATTTTCGGAGCAGGGCTGCCGGAGGCACCCGGCACGGACCACCTAAGCTACGTTTGAAGTTTGAGGGGACAAGACAAGCAAGCAGCCCCAGTCTCTGTGCCTCTGTGCGAGCAGTGCCATGGGCAGATGAGGCTGAGCAACAGCTTTCCAGGCTAGCTCTTTCTGCCTGCGAGCTATCTGCAGACGTTCGCATTTTCGGAGCAGGGCTGCCGGAGGCGCCCGGCACAGACCACCTAAGCTACGTTTGAAGTTTGAGGGGCCAAGACAAGCAAGCAGCCCCAGTCTCTGTGCCTCTGTGCGAGCAGTGCCATGGGCAGATGAGGCTGAGCAACAGCTTTCCAGGCTAGCTCTTTCTGCCTGCGAGCTATCTGCAGACGTTTGCATTTTCGGAGCAGGGCTGCCGAAGGCGCCTGGCACGGATCACTTAAGCTACGTTTGAAGTTTGAGGGGACAAGACAAGCAAGCAGCCCCAGTCTCTGTGCCTCTGTGCGAGCAGTGCCATGGGCAGATGAGGCTGAGCAACAGCTTTCCAGGCTAGCTCTTTCTGCCTGCGAGCTATCTGCAGACGCTTGCATTTTCGGAGCAGGGCTGCCGGAGGCGCCCGGCACGGACCACCTAAGCTACCTTTGAAGTTTGAGGGAACAAGACAAGCAAGCAGCCCCAGTCTCTGTGCCTCTGTGTGAGCAGTGCCATGGGCAGATGAGGCTGAGCAACAGCTTTCCAAGCTAGCTCTTTCTGCCTGCGAGCTATCTGCAGACGTTTGCGTTTTCGGAGCAGGGCTGCCAGAGGCGCCCGGCACAGACCACCTAAGATACGTTTGAAGTTTGAGGGGACAAGACAAGCAAGCAGCCCCAGTCTCTGTGCCTCTGTGCGAGCAGTGCCATGGGCAGATGAGGCTGAGCAACAGCTTTCCAGGCTAGCTCTTTCTGCCTGCGAGCTATCTGCAGACGTTCGCATTTTCGGAGCAGGGCTGCCGGAGGCGCCCGGCACAGACCACCTAAGCTACGTTTGAAGTTTGAGGGGACAAGACAAGCAAGCAGCCCCAGTCTCTGTGCCTCTGTGCGAGCAGTGCCATGGGCAGATGAGGCTGAGCAACAGCTTTCCAGGCTAGCTCTTTCTGCCTGCGAGCTATCTGCAGACGTTCGCATTTTCGGAGCAGGGCTGCCGGAAGCGCCCGGCACGGATCACTTAAGATACGTTTGAAGTTTGAGGGGACAAGACAAGCAAGCAGCCCCAGTCTCTGTGCCTCTGCGCGAGCAGTGCCATGGGCAGATGAGGCTGAGCAACAGCTTTCCAGGCTAGCTCTTTCTGCCTGCGAGCTATCTGCAGACGTTTGCATTTTCGGAGCAGGGCTGCCGGAGGCACCCGGCACGGACCACCTAAGCTACGTTTGAAGTTTGAGGGGACAAGACAAGCAAGCAGCCCCAGTCTCTGTGCCTCTGTGCGAGCAGTGCCATGGGCAGATGAGGCTGAGCAACAGCTTTCCAGGCTAGCTCTTTCTGCCTGCGAGCTATCTGCAGACGTTTGCATTTTCGGAGCAGGGCTGCCGGAGGCGCCCGGCACGGACCACCTAAGCTACATTTGAAGTTTGAGGGGACAAGACAAGCAAGCAGCCCCAGTCTCTGTGCCTCTGTGCGAGCAGTGCCATGGGCAGATGAGGCTGACCAACAGCTTTCCAGGCTAGCTCTTTCTGCCTGCGAGCTATCTGCAGACGTTTGCGTTTTCGGGGCAGGGCTGCCGGAGGCACCCGGCACGGACCACCTAAGCTACGTTTGAAGTTTAAGGGGACAAGACAAGCAAGCAGCCCCAGTCTCTGTGCCTCTGTGCGAGCAGTGCCATGGCCAGATGAGGCTGAGCAACAGCTTTCCAGGCTAGCTCTTTCTGCCTGCGAGCTATCTGCAGACGTTTGCATTTTCGGAGCAGGGCTGCCGGAGGGTCCCGGCACAGACCACCTAAGCTACGTTTGAAGTTTGAGGGGACAAGACAAGCAAGCAGCCCCAGTCTCTGTGCCTCTGTGCGAGCAGTGCCATGGGCAGATGAGGCTGAGCCACAGCTTTCCAGGCTAGCTCTTTCTGCCTGCGAGCTATCTGCAGACGTTCGCATTTTCGGAGCAGGGCTGCCGGAGGTGCCCGGCATGGACCACCTAAGCTACGTTTGAAGTTTGAGGGGACAAGACAAGCAAGCAGCCCCAGTCTCTGTGCCTCTGTGCGAGCAGTGCCATGGGCAGATGAGGCTGAGCAACAGCTTTCCAGGCTAGCTCTTTCTGCCTGCGAGCTATCTGCAGACGTTTGCATTTTCGGAGCAGGGCTGCCGGAGGCGCCCGGCACGGACCACCTAAGCTACTTTTCAAGACTGAGGGGACAAGACAAGCAAGCAGCCCCAGTCTCTGTGCCTCTGTGCGAGCAGTGCCATGGCCAGATGAGGCTGAGCAACAGCTTTCCAGGCTAGCTCTTTCTGCCTGCGAGCTATCTGCAGACGTTCGCATTTTCGGAGCAGGGCTGCCGGAGGCGCCCGGCACAGACCACCTAAGCTACGTTTGAAGTTTGAGGGGACAAGACAAGCAAGCAGCCCCAGTCTCTGTGCCTCTGTGCGAGCAGTGCCATGGGCAGATGAGGCTGAGCAACAGCTTTCCAGGCTAGCTCTTTCTGGCTGCGAGCTATCTGCAAACGTTCGCATTTTCGGAGCAGGGCTGCCGGAGGCGCCCGGCACAGACCACCTAAGCTACATTTGAAGTTTGAGGGGACAAGACAAGCAAGCAGCCCCAGTCTCTGTGCCTCTGTGCGAGCAGTGCCATGGGCAGATGAGGCTGAGCAACAGCTTTCCAGGCTAGCTCTTTCTGCCTGCGAGCTATCTGCAGACGCTTGCATTTTCGGAGCAGGGCTGCCGGAGGCGCCCGGCACGGACCACCTAAGCTACATTTGAAGTTTGAGGGGACAAGACAAGCAAGCAGCCCCAGTCTCTGTGCCTCTGTGCGAGCAGTGCCATGGGCAGATGAGGCTGAGCAACAGCTTTCCAGGCTAGCTCTTTCTGCCTGCGAGCTATCTGCAGACGTTCGCATTTTTGCAGCAGGGCTGCCAGAGGCGCCCGGCACAGACTGCCTAAGAGCCCCCAGGAAACCAACAGAGCCCCCACGAGAACAACAAAGCCCCCAAAAACCAGAACAGAGGCCCCAGGACCCCAACAGAGCCCCCGGGACCCCAAGAGAGCCCCCGGGACCCCAACAGAGACCCCAGAATTCCAACAGAACCCCAAGAATCCCAACAGAACCCCCAGGATTCCAACAGAGCCCCCAGGACCCCAACAGAGCCCCCGGGAACCCAACAGAACCCCCGGGAGCCCAACAGAACCCCCGGGACCCCAACACAGCCCCCAGGACCTATACAGAGTCCCCAGGACCCCAACAGAGATCCCAGGACCCCGACAGAGACCCCAGGACACCAACAGAGGCTCCAGGACCACCACGGAGCCCCCAGGACCCCAACAGAACCTGCAGGACCCTAACAGAAACCCCAGAACCCGAACAGAGCTTTCAGGACACCAACAGAGCCCCCAGAACCCCAACAGACCCCCCGCGACCCCAACAGAGCCACCAGGACAATAACAGAGCTCACAGGACAACAATAGAGCACCCAGGAACCCAACAGATCCCCCAGGTCCCCAACAGAGCCCCCAGGACCCCAACAGGGTCCCCAGGACCTCCACAGAGCACACATTACCCCAGCGAAGACCCCCGGGACCCCAACAGAGCTCCCAGGACCCCAACAGAGCCCCCAGGACCCCAACAGGGACCCCCTTTACCCCAGCGAAGACCCCGGGACCTCAACAGAGCCCCCGGGACCCCAACAGAGTTCCCAAGATCCAAACAGAGCCCCCAGGAACCCAACAGAGACTTCAGGACCCCAACAGAGCCAGCAGGACAACAACAGAGCCCGCAGGACCCCAACAGAGCCCGCAGGACCCCAACAGAGCCCCCAGGACACGAACGGAGCCCCCGGGAACCCAGCGGAGCCCCCGGGATCCCAGCGGAGCCCCCGGGACTCGAAACAAGCTCCGAGGACGCCAACAGAGCCCCCGGGACCCCAACAGAGCCTGCAGGACCCCAACAGAGCCCCCGGGACCCCAACAGAGCCCCCAGAACAACAACAGAGCTCACAGGACAACAACAGAGCCCCCAGGACCACAACGGAGTCCCCAAAACACGAACAGACCCCCCCGGGACAACAACAGAGCCCCCGGGACCACAACAGAGCCCCCAAGACACGAACAGGACCTCCAGCACCACAACAGAGCCCCTGGGACCCCAACAGAGCCCCCAGGAACCCAACAGAGCCAAGATAACCACAACAGAGCCCCCAGAACCCCAACAGAGCCCCCGGGACCCCAACAGATCAGCCGGGATCCCAACAGATCCCCCGGGACCCCAACAGATACCCCGGGGACCCCTACAGAGCCCCCGGGGACCCTTACAGAGCCCCCGGGAGAACAACAGAGACTCCAGAACTCGAACAGAGCCTCCAGGACCCCAACAGAGCCCCCAGGAGAACAACAAAGCCCTCAAAAACCAGCACAGAGGCCCCGGAACCCCAACAGAGCCCCCGGGACCCCAACAGAGCCCCCGGGACCCCAACAGAGCCCCCAGGACACCAACAGAGCCCCCAGGATCCCAACAGAGCCCCCAGGACAACAACAGAGCCTCCAGAACCCGAACCAAGCTCCCGGGACACCAACAGAGCCCGCGGGACCCCAACAGAGACCCCAGGACCCCAACAGAGACCCCAGGACCCCAAAAGGACCCCCTTTACCCCAGAGAAAACCCCGGGACCTCAACAGAGCCCCCGGGACTTCAACAGAGCCCCCGGGACCCAAGCGAGGAACCCAAAAACCCCAACAGAGCCCCCGGGATGCCAACAGAGCCCCCAGGATCCCAACAGAGCCCCCGGGACCCCAACAGAGTACCCAGGCTTACAACAGAGCCCCCAGGACCCCAACAGAGCCTTCGGGACCCCAACAGAGCCCCCGGGATGCCAACAGAAGCCCCAAGACCCCAGCAAAGCACCCGGGACCCCAACAGAGCCCCCACGACCCCAACAGAGCACCCAGGACCCCAACAGAGCCCCCAGGACACCAACAGAACTCCCAGAAGCCGAACAGAGCTCCCAGGACGACAACAGAGACCTCAGGACCCCCACAGAGCTCCCAGGACACCAACAGAGCCCTCAGGAAAACAACAGAGACCCCAGGACCCCAACAGGGACCCCCTTTACCCCAGCGAAGACCCCGGGACCTCAACAGAGCCCCAGGGACTTCAACAGAGCCCCCGGGACCCCAACAGAGTTCCCAAGATCCAAACAGAGCCCCCAGGAACACAACAGAGACTTCAGGACCCCAACAGAGCCACCAGGACCCCAACAGAGCCCGCAGGACCCCAACAGAGCCCGCAGGACCCCAACAGAGCTCCCAGGACACGAACGGAGCCCCCGGGACCCCAGCTGAGCCCCCGGGACCCCAACAGATCCCCCGGGGACCCCAACAGAGCCTCCGGGAGAACAACAGAGACCCCAGAACTCGAACAGAGCCCCCAGGACACCAATAGAGCCCCCAGGAGCCCAACAGAGACTTCAGGACCCCAACAGAGCCAGCAGGACACCAACAGAGCCCGCAGGACCCCAACAGAGCCCGCAGGACCCCAACAGAGCCCCCAGGACACGAACGGAGCCCCCGGGAACCCAGCGGAGCCCCCGGGATCCCAGCGGAGCCTCCGGGACTCGAACCAAGCTCCGAGGACGCCAACAGAGCCCCCGGGAACCCAACAGAGCCTGCAGGACCCCAACAGAGCCCCCGGGACCCCAACAGAGCCCCCAGGATAACAACAGAGCTCACAGGACAACAATAGAGCCCCCAGGACCACAACGGAGTCCCCAAAACACGAACAGACCCCCCCGGGACAACAACAGAGCCCCCGGGACCACAACAGAGCCCCCAAGACACGAACAGGACCTCCAGCACCACAACAGAGCCCCTGGGACCCCAACAGAGCCCCCAGGAACCCAACAGAGCCAAGATAACCACAACAGAGCCCCCAGAACCCCAACAGAGCCCCCGGGACCCCAACAGATCAGCCGGGATCCCAACAGATCCCCCGGGACCCCAACAGATACCCCGGGGACCCCTACAGAGCCCCCAGGGACCCTTACAGAGCCCCCGGGAGAACAACAGAGACCCCAGAACTCGAACAGAGCCTCCAGGACCCCAACAGAGCCCCCAGGAGAACAACAAAGCCCTCAAAAACCAGCACAGAGGCCCCGGAACCCCAACAGAGCCCCCGGGACCCCAACAGAGCCCCCGGGACCCCAACAGAGCCCCCAGGGGAACAACAGAGCCCTCAGGGGAACAACAGAGCCCCCAAAACCCGAACAGATGCCCCAGGACACCAACAGAGCCCCCGGGACGACAACAGAGCCCCCGGGACGACAACAGAGACCCCAGGACCCCAGCGAAGACCCCAAAAACTCCAACAGAGCCCCCGGGACACCAACAGAGCTCCCAGGAATCCAACAGAGCCCCCGGGACACCAACAGAGCCCCCAGGAACCCAACAGAGCGCCCAGGCTTACAACAGAGCCCCCAGGACACTAACAGATCTTTCGGGACTCCAAGAGACCCCCCGGGACCCCAACAGAAGCCCCAAGATCCCAGAAAAGCTCCCGGGACCCCAACAGAGCCCCCGGGACCCCAACAGAGCCCCCAGGACACCAACAGAGCCCCCAGGATCCCAACAGAGCCCCCAGGACAACAACAGAGCCTCCAGAACCCGAACCAAGCTCCCGGGACACCAACAGAGCCCGCAGGACCCCAACAGAGCCCCCAGGACCCCAACAGAGACCCCAGGACCCCAAAAGGGACCCCCTTTACCCCAGAGAAAACCCCGGGACCTCAACAGAGCCCCCGGGACTTCAACAGAGCCCCCGGGACCCCAGCGAGGAACCCAAAAACCCCAACAGAGCCCCCGGGATGCCAACAGAGCCCCCGGGATCCTAACAGAGGCCCCGGGACCCCAACAGAGCACCCAGGCTTACAACAGAGCCCCCAGGACCCCAACAGAGCCTTCGGGAGCCCAACAGAGCCCCCAGGATGCCAACAGAAGCCCCAAGACCCCAGCAAAGCACCCGGGACCCCAACAGAGCCCCCACGAACTCCAACAGAGCACCCAGGACCCCAACAGAGCCCCCAGGACACCAACAGAACTCCCAGAAGACGAACAGAGCTCCCAGGACGACAACAGAGACCTCAGGACCCCCACAGAGCTCCCAGGACACCAACAGAGCCCTCAGGAAAACAACAGAGACCCCAAGACCCCAACAGGGACCCCCTTTACCCCAGCGAAGACCCCGGGACCTCAACAGAGCCCCAGGGACTTCAACAGAGCCCCCGGGACCCCAACAGAGTTCCCAAGATCCAAACAGAGCCCCCAGGAACACAACAGAGACTTCAGGACCCCAACAGAGCCACCAGGACCCCAACAGAGCCCGCAGGACCCCAACAGAGCCCGCAGGACCCCAACAGAGCTCCCAGGACACGAACGGAGCCCCCGGGACCCCAGCTGAGCCCCCGGGACCCCAACAGATCCCCCGGGGACCCCAACAGAGCCTCCGGGAGAACAACAGAGACCCCAGAACTCGAACAGAGCCCCCAGGACACCAATAGAGCCCCCAGGACCCCAACAGAGCCCCCAGGAGAACAACAAAGCCCCCAAAAACCAGCACAGAGGCCCCGGACCCCCAACAGAGCCCCCGGGACCCCAGCAGAGCCCCCGGGACCCCAACAGAGCTCCCAGGAACCAGAACCAAGCTCCGAGGACGCCAACAGAGCCCCCGGGACCCCAACAGAGCCTGCGGGACCCCAACAGAGCCCCCAGGACCTCAAGAGAGCTCCCAGGAACCCAACAGACCCCCCGGGACCCCAACAGAGCCCCCGGGACCCGAACCAAGCTCCCGGGACCCCAACAGAGCCCGCGGGACCCCAACAGAGCCCGCGGGACCCCAACAGAGCCCGCGGGACACCAAAGGAGCCGCCATTACACCAGTGAAAACCCCAGGACAACAATAGAGCCCCCAAGACAAGAACAGAGCCCCCGGGACCGCCACAGAGCCCCCGGGACCGCCACAGAGCCCCCGGGACCCTCAACAGAGCGTTCAGGAACCGAAAAGAGCCCCCAGGACCACAACAGGGTCCCCAGAACGTCAACAGAGCCCCCAGGACCCCAACAGGGACCCCGTTTACCGCAGAGAAGACCCCGGGACCTCAACAGAGCCCCCGAGACTTCAACAGAGCCCCCGGGACCACAACAGAGACCCCAGGACCCCAGCGAAGACCCCAAAAACCCCAACAGAGCCCCCGGGATGCCAACAGAGCCCCCGGGACCCCAACAGAGCACCCAGGCTAACAACAGAGCCCCCAGGACCACAACAGAGCCTTCAGGACCCCAACAGAAGCCCCAAGACCCCAGCAAAGCCCCCGGGACTCCAACAGAGCCCCCAGGACCCCAACAGAGCCCCCAGGACCCCAACAGAGCCCCCAGGACCCCAACAGAACTCCCAGGACGACAACAGAGACCTCAGGACCCCCACAGAGCTCCCAGGACACCAACAGAGCCCTCAGGAAAACAACAGAGCCCCCAGGACCACAACAGAGCCCCCAGGACCACAAAAGAGCCCCCAGGACCACAAAAGAGCCCCCAGGACAGCAACAGAGCCCATAGGGCACCAACAGAGACCCTAGGACAACCACAGAGCCCCCAGGACCGCAACAGAGCCCCCAGGAGCCCAACAGAGCCCCCAGGACAACAACAGAGCCCCCAGGACAACAACAGAGCCTCCAGGCACACAACAGAGCATGCAGGACCACAGCAGAGCCCCGAGCAGCACAACAGAGCCCCCAGCAGCACAGCAGAGCCCCCGGGACACCAACAGAGCACCCGGGACCACAACAGAGCCCCCAGGACCCCAACAGAGCCCCCAGGAGAACAACAAAGACCCCAAAAACCAGAACAGAGGCCCCGGAACCCCAACAGAGCCCCCGGGACACCAACAGAGCCCCCGGGACCCCAACAGAGCCCCCAGGACCCCAACAGAACTCCCAGAAGCCGAACAGAGCTCCCAGGACGACAACAGAGACCTCAGGACCCCCACAGAGCTCCCAGGACACCAACAGAGCCCTCAGGAAAACAACAGAGCCCCCAGGACCCCAACAGGGACCCCCTTTACCCCAGCGAAGACCCCGGGACCTCAACAGAGCCCCAGGGACTTCAACAGAGCCCCCGGGACCCCAACAGAGTTCCCAAGATCCAAACAGAGCCCCCAGGAACCCAACAGAGACTTCAGGACCCCAACAGAGCCAGCAGGACCCCAACAGAGCCCGCAGGACCCCAACAGAGCCCGCAGGACCCCAACATAGCTCCAAGGACACGAACGGAGCCCCCGGGACCCCAGCTGAGCCCCCGGGACCCCAACAGATCCCCCGGGGACCCCAACAGAGCCCCCGGGAGAACAACAGAGATCCCAGAACTCGAACAGAGCCCCCAGGACCCCAATAGAGCCCCCAGGACCCCAACAGAGCCCCCAGGAGAACAACAAAGCCTCCAAAAACCAGCACAGAGGCCCCGGAACCCCAACAGAGCCCCCGGGACCCCAGCAGAGCCCCCGGGACCCCAACAGAGCCCCCAGGACCTCAACAGAGCTCCCGGGAACCCAACAGAGCCCCCGGGACCCCAACAGAGCCTGCGAGACCCCAACAGAGCCCCCAGGACCTCAACAGAGCTCCCAGGAACCCAACAGAGCCCCCGGGACCCCAACAGAGCCCCCGGGACCCCAACAGAGCCCGCGGGACCCCAACAGAGCCCGCGGGACACCAAAGGAGCCGCCATTACACCAGTGAAAACCCCAGGACAACAATAGAGCCCCCAAGACAAGAACAGAGCCCCCGGGACCGCCACAGAGCCCCCGGGACCGCCACAGAGCCCCCGGGACCCTCAACAGAGCGTTCAGGAACCGAAAAGAGCCCCCAGGACCACAACAGGGTCCCCAGGACGTCAACAGAGCCCCCAGGACCCCAACAGGGACCCCCTTTACCCCAGAGAAGACCCCGGGACCTCAACAGAGCCCCCGGGACTTCAACAGAGCCCCCGGGACCACAACAGAGACCCCAGGACACCAGCGAAGACCCCAAAAACCCCAACAGAGCCCCCGGGATGCCAACAGAGCCCCTGGGATGCCAACAGAGCCCCCAGGACCCCAACAGAGCCTTCAGGACCCCCAACAGAAGCCCCAAGACACCAGCAAAGCCCCCGGGACCCAAACAGAGCCCCCAGGACCCCAACAGAGCCCCCAGGACCCCAACAGAACTCCCAGGACGACAACAGAGACCTCAGGACCCCCACAGAGCTCCCAGGACACCAACAGAGCCCTCAGGAAAACAACAGAGCCCCCAGGACCACAACAGAGCCCCCAGGAACACAAAAGAGCCCCCAGGACCACAAAAGAGCCCCCAGGACCACAAAAGAGCCCATAGGGCAGCAACAGAGCCCATAGGGCACCAACAGAGACCCTAGGACAACCACAGAGCCCCCAGGACCGCAACAGAGCCCCCAGGAGCTTAACAGAGCCCCCAGGACAACAACAGAGCCCCCAGGACAACAACAGAGCCTCCAGGCACACAACAGAGCATGCAGGACCACAGCAGAGCCCCGAGCAGCACAACAGAGCCCCCAGCAGCACAACAGAGCCTCCCAGGACCACAACAGAGCCCCCAGGACCACAAAAGAGCCCCCAGGACCACAAAAGAGCCCCCAGGACAGCAACAGAGCCCCATAGGGCACCAACAGAGACCCTAGGACAACCACAGAGCCCCCAGGACCGCAACAGAGCCCCCAGGAGCCCAACAGAGCCCCCAGGACAACAACAGAGCTCCCAGGACAACAACAGAGCCTCCAGGCACACAACAGAGCATGCAGGACCACAGCAGAGCCCCGAGCAGCACAACAGAGCCCCCAGCAGCACAGCAGAGCCCCCGGGACACCAACAGAGCACCCGGGACCACAACAGAGCCCCCAGGACCCCAACAGGGACCCCCTTTACCCCCAGCGAAGGACCCCGGGACCTCAACAGAGGCCCCAGGGGACTTCAACAGAGCCCCCGGGGACCCCAACAGAGTTCCCAAGATCCAAACAGAGCCCCCAGGAACCCAACAGAGACTTCAGGACCCCAACAGAGCCAGCAGGACCCCAACAGAGCCCGCAGGACCCCAACAGAGCCCGCAGGACCCCAACATAGCTCCAAGGACACGAACGGAGCCCCCCGGGACCCCAGCTGAGCCCCCGGGACCCCAACAGATCCCCCGGGGACCCCAACAGAGCCCCCGGGAGAACAACAGAGATCCCAGAACTCGAACAGAGCCCCCAGGACCCCAATAGAGCCCCCAGGACCCCAACAGAGCCCCCAGGAGAACAACAAAGCCTCCAAAAACCAGCACAGAGGCCCCGGAACCCCAACAGAGCCCCCGGGACCCCAGCAGAGCCCCGGGACCCCAACAGAGCCCCCCAGGACCTCAACAGAGCTCCCGGGAACCCCAACAGAGCCCCCGGGACCCCAACAGAGCCTGCGAGACCCCCAACAGAGCCCCAGGACCTCAACAGAGCTCCCAGGAACCCAACAGAGCCCCCGGGACCCCAACAGAGCCCCCGGGACCCCAACAGAGCCCGCGGGGACCCCAACAGAGCCCGCGGGACACCAAAGGAGCCGCCATTACACCAGTGAAAACCCCAGGGACAACAATAGAGCCCCCAAGACAAGAACAGAGCCCCCGGGACCGCCACAGAGCCCCCGGGACCGCCACAGAGCCCCCGGGACCCTCAACAGAGCGTTCAGGAACCGAAAAGAGCCCCCCAGGACCACAACAGGGTCCCCAGGACGTCAACAGAGCCCCCAGGACCCCAACAGGGACCCCCTTTACCCCAGAGAAGACCCCGGGACCTCAACAGAGCCCCCGGGACTTCAACAGAGCCCCCGGGACCACAACAGAGACCCCAGGACACCAGCGAAGACCCCTCAAAAACCCCAACAGAGCCCCGGGATGCCAACAGAGCCCCTGGGATGCCAACAGAGCCCCCAGGACCCCAACAGAGCCTTCAGGACCCCAACAGAAGCCCCAAGACACCAGCAAAGCCCCCGGGGACCCAAACAGAGCCCCCAGGACCCCAACAGAGCCCCCAGGACCCCAACAGAACTCCCAGGACGACAACAGAGACCTCAGGACCCCCACAGAGCTCCCAGGACACCAACAGAGCCCTCAGGAAAACAACAGAGCCCCCAGGACCACAACAGAGCCCCCAGGAACACAAAAGAGCCCCCAGGACCACAAAAGAGCCCCGCCAGGACCACAAAAGAGCCCATAGGGCAGCAACAGAGCCCATAGGGCACCAACAGAGACCCTAGGACAAACCACAGAGCCCCCAGGACCGCAACAGAGCCCCCAGGAGCTTAACAGAGCCCCCCAGGACAACAACAGAGCCGCCCAGGACAACAACAGAGCCTCCAGGCACACAACAGAGCATGCAGGACCACAGCAGAGCCCCGAGCAGCACAACAGAGCCCCCAGCAGCACAACAGAGCCTCCAGGACCACAACAGAGCCCCCAGGACCACAAAAGAGCCCCCAGGACCACAAAAGAGCCCCCAGGACAGCAACAGAGCCCATAGGGCACCAACAGAGGACCCTAGGACAACCACAGAGCCCCCAGGACCGCAACAGAGCCCCCAGGAGCCCAACAGAGCCCCCAGGACAACAACAGAGCTCCCAGGACAACAACAGAGCCTCCAGGCACACAACAGAGCATGCAGGACCACAGCAGAGCCCCGAGCAGCACAACAGAGCCCCCCAGCAGCACAGCAGAGCCCCCGGGACACCAACAGAGCACCCGGGACCACAACAGAGCCCCCCAGGACCCCAACAGAGCCCCCAGGAGAACAACAAAGACCCCAAAAACCAGAACAGAGGCCCCGGTAACCCCAACAGAGCCCCCGGGACACCAACAGAGTCCCCGGGACCCCAACAGAGCCCCCAGGACCCCAACAGAACTCCCAGAAGCCGAACAGAGCTCCCAGGACGACAACAGAGACCTCAGGACCCCCACAGAGCTCCAGGACACCAACAGAGCCCTCAGGAAAACAACAGAGCCCCCAGGACCCCAACAGGGACCCCCTTTACCCCCAGCGAAGACCCCGGGACCTCAACAGAGCCCCAGGGACTTCAACAGAGCCCCCGGGACCCCAACAGAGTTCCCAAGATCCAAACAGAGCCCCCAGGAACCCAACAGAGACTTCAGGACCCCAACAGAGCCAGCAGGACCCCAACAGAGCCCGCAGGACCCCAACAGAGCCCGCAGGACCCCAACATAGCTCCAAGGACACGAACGGAGCCCCCGGGACCCCAGCTGAGCCCTCGGGACCCCAACAGATCCCCCGGGGACCCCAACAGAGCCCCCGGGAGAACAACAGAGATCCCAGAACTCGAACAGAGCCCCCAGGACCCCAATAGAGCCCCCCCAGGACCCCAACAGAGCCCCCCAGGAGAACAACAAAGCCTCCAAAAACCAGCACAGAGGCCCCGGAACCCCAACAGAGCCCCCGGGACCACCAGCAGAGCCCCCGGGACCCCAACAGAGCTCCCAGGAACCCGAACCAAGCTCCGAGGACGCCAACAGAGCCCCCGGGACCCCAACAGAGCCTGCGAGACCCCAACAGAGCCCCCAGGACCTCAACAGAGCTCCCAGGAACCAACAGAGCCCCCCGGGACCCCAACAGAGCCCCCGGGACCCCAACAGAGCCCGCGGGACCCCAACAGAGCCCGCGGGACACCAAAGGAGCCGCCATTACACCAGTGAAAACCCCAGGACAACAATAGAGCCCCCAAGACAAGAACAGAGCCCCCGGGACCGCCACAGAGCCCCCGGGACCGCCACAGAGCCCCCGGGACCGCCACAGAGCCCCCGGGACCCTCAACAGAGCGTTCAGGAACCGAAAAGAGCCCCCAGGACCACAACAGGGTCCCCAGGACGTCAACAGAGCCCCCAGGACCCCAACAGGGACCCCCTTTACCCCAGAGAAGACCCCGGGACCTCAACAGAGCCCCCGGGACTTCAACAGAGCCCCCGGGACCACAACAGAGACCCCAGGACACCAGCGAAGACCCCAAAAACCCCAACAGAGCCCCCGGGATGCCAACAGAGCCCCCGGGATGCCAGACAGAGCCCCAGGACCCCAACAGAGCCTTCAGGACCCCAACAGAAGCCCCAAGACACCAGCAAAGCCCCCGGGACCCAAACAGAGCCCCCCAGGACCCCAACAGAGCCCCCAGGACCCCCAACAGAACCTCCCAGGACGACAACAGAGACCTCAGGACCCCCACAGAGCTCCCAGGACAACCAACAGAGCCCTCAGGAAAACAACAGAGCCCCCAGGACCACAACAGAGCCCCCCAGGAACACAAAAGAGCCCCCAGGACCACAAAAGAGCCCCCAGGACCACAAAAGAGCCCATAGGGCAGCAACAGAGCCCATAGGGCACCAACAGAGACCCTAGGACAACCCACAGAGCCCCCCAGGACCGCAACAGAGCCCCCAGGAGCTTAACAGAGCCCCCAGGACAACAACAGAGCCCCCAGGACAACAACAGAGCCTCCAGGCACACAACAGAGCATGCAGGACCACAGCAGAGCCCCGAGCAGCACAACAGAGCCCCCAGCAGCACAACAGAGCCTCCAGGACCACAACAGAGCCCCCAGGACCACAACAGAGCCCCAGGAGAACAACAAAGCCCCCAGGAAAACAACAAAGCCCCCAAAAACCAGAACAGAGGCCCCGGAACCCCAACAGAGCCCCCGGGACACAACAGAGCCCTCGGGACACCAACAGAGCCCTCAGCGGAACAACAGAGCCTCCAAACCCGAACAGATGCCCCAGGACCCCAACAGAGCCCCCGGGACCCCAAGAGAGCCCCCGGGACACCAACAGAGACCCCAGAATTCCAACAGAATCCCAAGAATCCCAACAGAACCCCCAGGATACCAACAGAGAACCCAGGACCCCAACAGAGCCCCCGGGACCCCAACAGAACCCCCCGGGACCCCAACAGAACCCCCGGACCCCGACACAGCCCCCAGGACCTCGACAGAGTCCCCAGGACACCGACAGAGGGCCCCAGGAAATCAACAGAGGCCCCAGGACACCAACAGAGCCCCCAGGACCACCACGGAGCCCCCAGGACCCCAACAGAACACCCGCAGGGACCCCAACAGAGACCGCAGAACCCGAACAGAGCTTTCAGGACAACCAAGAGAGCCCCCAGAACCCACAACAGCCCCCCCTCGACCCCAACAGAACCCCCAGGACAACAACAGAGCTCACAGGACAAACAATAGAGCCCCCAGGAACCCAAGAGATCCCCCAGGTCGCCCAACAGAGCCCCCAGGACCCCAACAGGGTCTCCAGGACCTCAACAGAGCACACATTACCCCAGCGAAGACCCCCAGGACCCCAACAGAGCTCCCAGGACCCCAACAGAGCCCCCAGGACCCCAACAGGGATCCCCTTTACCCCAGCGAAGACCCCGGGACCTCAACAGAGCCCCCGGGACCCCAACAGAGCCGCCAGGGCAACAACAGAGCCCCCAGGACCCCCAACAGAGCCCCCAGGACTCAAAAAGAGCCACCAGGACCTCAAAAGTGCCCCCAGGACCCCAACAGAGCCCCAGGACCTCAACAGAGCCTCCCAGGAACCCAACAGAGCCCCTGGGACCCCAACAGATCCCCCGGAACCTGAACCAAGCTCCCAGGACCCCAACAGAGCCCGCGGGACCCCAACAGAGCCCGCGGGACACCAAAGGAGCCGCCATTACACCAGTGAAGACCCCAGGACAACAACAGAGCCCCCAAGACAAGAACAGAGCCCCCGGGACCCCAACAGAGCCCCCGGGACCTCCCACAGAGCCCCCGGGACCCTCAACAGAGCGTCCAGGAACCGAAAAGAGCCACCCCAGGACCACAACAGGGGTCCCCAGGACGTCAACAGAGCACCCATTACCCAACAGAGCCCCCAGGACCACAACAGAGCCCCCCACGACCCCAACAGAGCCCCCAGGACCCCAACAGGGACCCCCTTTACCCCAGAGAAGACCCCCGGGACCCTCAACAGAGCCCCCGGGACTTCAACAGAGCCCCCGGGACCCCAACAGAGACCCCAGGACCCCAGCAAAGACCCCAAAAACCCCAACAGAGCCCCCGGGATGCCAACAGAGCCCCCGGGATGCCAACAGAGCCCCCGGACCCCAACAGAGCACCCAGGCTTACAACAGAGCCCCCAGGACCCCAACAGAGCCTTCGGAACCCCAACAGAGCCCCCGGGACCCCAACAGAAGCCCCAAGACCCCAGCAAAGCCCCCGGGGACCCCAACAGAGCCCCCAGGACCCCAACAGAGCCCCCAGGACCCCCAACAGAGCGCCCAGGACACCAACAGAACTCCCAGAAGCCGAACAGAGCTCCCAGGATGACAACAGAGACCTCAGGACCCCCACAGAGCTCCCAGGACACCAACAGAGCCCTCAGGAAAAACAGAGCCCCCAGGACCCACAACAGAGCCCCAAGGACCACAACAGAGCCCCCAGGATCACAACAGAGCCGCCCCAGGGACGCAAACAGAGCCCACCAGAACAACAACAGAGCCCATAGGGCACCAACAGAGACCCTAGGACAACCACAGAGCCCCCAGGACCGCAACAGAGCCCCCAGGGAGCCCAACAGAGCCCCACAAAAACACAACAGAGCCCCCAGGACAACAACAGAGCCCCCAGGACAACAACAGAGCCCCCAGGACAACAACAGAGCCCCAGGACAACAACAGAGCCCCCCAAGACAACAACA